>NC_069502.1:657324675-657624675 GCF_027579735.1 Bombina bombina
AGATATAAACCTTTTGCAAATCCTGGTGGAAATCCTATTCCTTGTCATATTTCCTGTGGCCAATTAAGTGGCTTCTTTTTAATTAAAAAAGTTGTATCATTGTCATATAGAAGTTTTCCTGCATAATGACACTAATACCATCATATCTTAAAGGGACACTGTACTTAAAAAATTTATTTTGTAATTCAGATAGAACATGCAATTTTAAGAACTTTCTAATTTACTCCTATATATCAATTTTTCTTTGTTCTCTTGTTATCATTATTTGAAAAAGAAGGCATCTAGTTTTTTTTTGGTTTCAGTACTCTGGACAGCACTTTTACTTGGTGGATGAATTTATCCCACCAATCAGCAAGGACAACCCCAGGTTGTTCACCAAAAATGGGCCGGCATCTAAACTTACATTCTTGCATTTCAAATAAAGATACCAAGAGAAAGAAGAAAATTTGATAATAGGAGTAAATTAGAAAGTTGCTTAAAATTTCATGTCAATCTGAATAACGAAATAATTTTTTGGGTACAGTGTCCCTTTAAGTAAATTACAGAGAAACCAAAAAATATAAATTGTAAATCTGCATCTTTTTTCTACGATGCTTATTTAAACATTTTGGGCCAGATTACAAGAGTAATCTTCGTAGAAGTAACTCTTTTTGTGCACGTCCGGGGTTGAACTCATATTACAAGTTAAAACTAAAAAGTTTGCGCACGACTGAAAGCTCGAGCAATACTAACCAAAGAACTTTGCGATTTTGAGACCACATCTAATGTATTTGCTCTCAGTAAAATTCACAATGGAGGGGTGGCAGAAGAAAAACCTAATACTATTATTACTATTAATTATTGCTCTGTGCACAAAACCTGACAGGAGTGTGTTCATATTTTAAATTTCCAATGTTCTTTACATACAAGAAAATTTTATTTTTATTGAAAAATACATATATATATTTTAATGTTAAATCGATATCTATACCTATATATCTAATAAGAATATATAGATAGGTATAGATATCTATTTTACTTTAACATTATAAGACATATATAGAAATATATATGTAATAATAAAAATTTAAAAAATTCATGTAAAGAACATTGGAATGTAAAATTTGCGTAACTCGATGTGTGTTTTGTACTTTAGATTTAACCCCCTTAATGACCACAGCACTTTTGCCATTTTCTGTTCGTTTGGGGACCAAAGCTATTTTTACATCCTTTGCAGTGTTTGTGTTTAGCTGTAATTTTCCTCTTACTCGTTTACTGTACCCACACATATTTATATACCAATTTTTTCTTGCCATTAAATGGACTTTCTAAAGATTACCATTATTTTCATCATATCTTATAATTTACTTTAAAAAAATTATAAAATATGAGGAAAAAATGGAAAAAAACACACTTTTTCTAACTTTGACCCCCAAAATCTGTTACACATCTACAACCACCAAAAAACACCCATGCTAAATAGTTTCTAAATTTTCTCCTGAGTTTAGAAATACTCAATGTTTACATCTTCTTTGCTTTTTTTTTTGCAAGTTATAGGGCAATAAATACAAGTAGCATTTTGCTATTTCCAAACCACTTTTTTTCCAAATTAGCGCTAGTTACATTGGAACACTGATATCTTTCAGGAAACCCTGAATATCCCATGTTATGTATATATATATTGTTTTAGAAGACATTCCAAAGTATTGATCTAGGCCCATTTTGGTATATTTCATGCCACCATTTCACCGTCAAATGCGATCAAATAAAAAAAAAACTTTACATTTTTCAAATTTTAGGTTTCTCACTGAAATTATTTACAAACAACTTGGGCAATTATGGCATAAAATGATTGTAAATGCTTCCTGGGATCCCCTTTGTTCAGAATAGCAGACATATATGGCTTTGGCGTTGCTTTTGGTAATTAGAAGGCCGCTAAATGCCACTGCGCACTACACGTGTATTATGCCCAGCAGTGAAGGGGTTAATTAGGGAGCATGTAGGGAGCTTGTAGGGTTAATTTTAGCTTTAGTGTAGTGTAGTAGACAACCCCAAGTATTGATCTAGGCCATTTTTGGTATATTTCCATGACACCATTTCACCGCCAAATGCGATCAAATAAAAAAAAAAGTTCACTTTTTCACAAACTTTTTCACAATTTTTAGGTTTCTCACTGAAATTATTTACAAACAGGCTTGTGCAATATGGCACAAATGGTTGTAAATGCTTCTCTGGGGTCCCCTTTTTTCATAAATAGCAGACATATATGGTTTTGGTGTTGCTTTTTGGTAATTAGAAGGCGCTAAATGCCGCTGTGCATCCACACAAGTATTATGGCTAGCAGTGAAGGGGTTAATTAGGTAACTTGTAGGGAGCTTGCAGGGTTAATTTAGCTTTAGTGTAGAGATCAGCCTCCCACCTGACACATCACACCCCCTGATCCCCTCCCAAACAGCTCTCTTCCCTCCCCCACCACACAATTGTCCCCGTCATGTTAAGTACTGGCAGAAAGTCTGCAGTACTAAAATAAAAGCTATCTTTGATTTTTTTTTTTAAATTAAGCATATTTACAAACAATTGTTGCAATTATGGCATAACAATGGTTGTAAATGCTTCCTGGGATCCCCTTTGTTCAGAAATAGCAGACATATATGGCTTTGGCGTTTGCTTTTTGGTAATTAGAAGGCTGCTAAATGCCTCCTGCGATCACACGTGTATTATGCCCAGCAGTGAAGGGGTTAATTAGGGATCTTGTAGGGAGCTTGTAGGGTTAATTTTAGCTTTAATGTAGTAGACAACCCAAAGTATTGATCTAGGCCCATTTGTTATATTTCATGCCACCATTTTACCGCCAAATGCGATCAAATAAAAAAAAAAGTTCACTTTTTCACAAACTTTTTCACAATTTTTAGGTTTCTCACTGAAATTATTTACAAACAGCTTGTGCAATTATGGCACAAATGGTTTTTAAATGCTTCTCTGGGGTCTCCTTTGTTCATAAATAGCAGACATATATGGTTTTGGTGTTGCTTTTTGGTAATTAGAAGGCCGCTAAATGCCGCTGCGCATCACACAAGTATTATGGCTAGCAGTGAAGGGGTTAATTAGGTAACTTGTAGGGAGCTTGCAGGGTTAATTTTAGCTTTAGTGTAGAGATCAGCCTCCCACCTGACACATCACACCCCCTGATCCCTCCCAAACAGCTCTCTTCCCTCCCCCACCCCACAATTGTCCCCGCCATCTTAAGTACTGGCAGAAAGTCTGCCAGTACTAAAATAAAAGCTATCTTTGATTTTTTTTTTAATTAAGCATATTTACATATGCTTCTGTGTAGGATCTCCCCTTAGCCCCCAACCTCCCTGATCCCCCCGAAACAGATTTTTAACCCTCCCCCTCTAACTTATTGCACGTCCCCGGTTAACCTGCCCACGATCCCCGCCCCCCTCTGCATCATTGAAAGCCATCGATGGCCGCCCCCCCGCCTCCCATGTCGGCTCCCACCCACCAACGATTGTGGCCATCGATGTCACAGAGTGGCTCTCTCTGCACCGGAGGTCTTAAAAAGGTTATTGCAGGATGCCTCGATATAGAGGCATCACTGCAATAACCGGAAACCAGCTGGAAGCGATCAGGATCACTTCCACCGCTTTCCCAGGACCGCCGACGTACACGTCCTCCGGTCGTTAAGGGTAATTTTTTGGAGGACGTACCCTGCACGTCATCAGTCGTTAATGTGGTGTCGTGTTAGCACACATGAAGAATTGCAAATCTCAAAGAGTGTTCTTGAAATAGAAATATAAAAATTTAACAAATATTAATAATAATAATAATAATTAAAAATTATAATACATACTGTAAAAAAATTATATTTATACATATTCATATTCTAATATATATTCATATTCTAATATATATTCATATTCTTTATATATATCTATGTATTATTTAGAAGTTTTCACAGTATGCATAATCATTTTAATAATTATTAATCATTTTTAATATTTCAATTAATAAAGGAATATATATTACAATAAAAATAACATTGTTCTGTATGTGAAGAACATTGGAAGGTTAAATATGTACAATAAAACCCAAACACATAAATACATATGCGCATAAACCTGAGCTAGGCTATAGCTCCATCTCATGTGAGTAAGCATTTGTAAACACGCATTCTGCATTCTGAATAATCACAGAATCACGCTATGTGGCATCTCTTTCTCTCTTTTTATATGAGGATCAAAAGAAAATAGAAGATTGAAGATTCCGAAAATCACACACATATCCTTATAAGAACTTTTTATGAGTATTTAGTTTATATTATAGTACACTTTGTTAGTCTTCATCCTTTGTTTATTATTTTATCACATTTATTTCACATTTGCTTCATTTTTGTGATATCATGGTATTTATTCTCACATAAATACATATGTACAAACATATTTATATCTATAGATATATATATCTATATCTATCTATCTATCTATCTATCTATCATCTATCTATCTATCTATCTATCTATCTATCTATCTATCATCTATCTATCTATCTACACTTACATAAACATATTTAGATATGTATATGTAACACTAATGAAAACATTAAAGAGGCTGACCAATGGGAGACTTACTTGTGTGGACTTTTTGGATCTGATTTAAATAGTACTCAAATAGCATTATGGCTAGTCACCTACAGTTCTGTCCACTAAGAAATGCAATAACATGGATAAACGGCCTTCTCCCAGCGTTAACTTAATTTGCAACTCACTAGTACATACCTCTTGTCATAAAGAATTTATCCAAATGCACTTCTTAAAGGGACACTCAAGTCAAAATTAAATTTTCATGAGTCAGATAGAGCAGGCAATTTTAAACAACTTTCCAATTTATTTCCATTAATAAAATGATCACAGTCTTTTTATATTTACACTTTTTTGCATCACCAGCTCCTACAGAGCATGTGCAAGAATACACAGAATATATGTATATGCATTTGAGATTGGCTGATCGCTGTCACATGATACAGGAAGAGTGGAAATAGACATCATTTTTTAAAATTTGTCAGAAAATATCTACTATTTATTTAAAGTTCAGATTATAAGGCTGATTTATTTAGCTGCGAATGCAGCAGTTTCCGTGTAAGCCTTTAGGCTCTCCGAAAAAAAAAATTGAGAAGCAGCAGTGGCAGATAGCAATTATCCTGATCAGATAACATTGGGATGATTGACACCCCCTTCTAGCCGGCAATTAGCCACGAATGTGCAGGGGGCGGCTCGCATAAGAATTTCACACAAAATGCTTGTGCAATGATAAATGCCGACAGCGTATGCTGTCGGCATTTATCAATGTTGGGCAGACGTGATCCGCTACAGCGGATCATGTCTGCCCAACATTTGATAAATTGGCCCCTAAGTGCTATCGCATTGTCTTTTTATCATGCATTTGTTAATTATGCAAATATATTGTATTTACTGGTCCTTTAATTCTTTGTGTCTTTATTGATGTACAAGAGCGCCAATGTATGCTTCAACCATTAGTAGGCTTCTTCCAGAGTTTACCTACATTCCACCATGATATAACTGTTCATAGTGACAGATTTTCATTTTTTAACAGGATCTTATTACTTGATGTGCTTACAGTAAATAGTGGAGATTAAAATATGGCGTGTTTACAATCAGCAAGTTTAAAGAGAAACAGAACACAATTTTTTTCTTTTGTGATTCAGATAGAGCATGCAATTTTTAGCAACTTTCTCATTTACTCCTTTTATCAATTTTTCTTCATTTTCTTGCTATCTTTATTTGAAAAAGAAGGCATCTAAACTATTTTTGGTTCAGACCCTGGACAGCACTTGTTTATTGGTGGGTGAATTTATCCACCAATCAGCAAGAACAACCCAGGTTGTTCACCAAAAATAGGCCAGCATCTAAACTTACAGTCTTGCTTTTCAAATAAAGATACCAAGAGAATGAAGAACATTTGATAATAGGAGTTAATAAGAAAGTTGCTAAAAATTGCATGCTCTATCTGAATCGCGAAAGAAAACATTTAGGTTTGGTGTCCCTTTAAGAGTAAGGTGTCAGATTCACGTTCACTCCTTAGTGGATGGACCCAAAGGTGACTAACTAGAACATGATCTAATAGTTTTTTTATTTTGTTAATTTGTTTCTTATTTTTGGTAATGCTAGGTTTATTTTTTTTGTATTTTTTTTAACAGTAATAGTATTTTTTTTATATAGGTAAAGTTAGATTTTTGTTTTAATTTTCAGGTAAGTTTTAATTTTTTTAAAGGTATTTTTTTTTTGTAAAGGTAGGGTTAGTTTATTTTGGGTTAACTAAGGGGGTGTTAGGTTAGAGTGTTTAGACTTTGTGTTGGGGTGACTGGTGGTTTAGAGGTTTATAGTATAGTGGAGACTTTGCAATGTGGGGGGACTGGCGATTTAAGGGCTAAGAGTGTAGTGGAGACTTTGTTATGTGGGGGTCTGGCATTTTATGGGTTAATAGTGTAGCAAGTTACTTTGTGATGTGGGGAGCTGCAGTTTAATTTAGCCAGTTTGCATTTAGAATTATTAATCTTTTACATTATATTTTATAAGTATTTTTTTTATTGTATATGAAATTTTGGCTTTTGCCAGAAGCATGGCTGAGAGCTCCTCATTATAGGAGGCAGAAGAGACAGATCACATAAAGATAGCAATCACCCTCTAAAGTGAAGAGTCTTTTGTATAATTACTGCAACTTAAACCTCCAGAGGCCAAACCAGTCATACATTTTCCTCTCTAACCTATTTAAAATACCACTTATCCCATAACCATTCTGTGTCTTTATAATTACTCCTAGAAACTGTATGGATTTGAGTGAATTTTTGAAATTTGTTAATACCTTTGTACATCAAGTTGCTGGTGAAAAGGAATGGATGTGCGACACTTACCAATATATAAATGTGTTTTATGCATACATTGTAAGTGAAACATGTTTAATGTTTTAGTGAAAACAAAAATAGTTTAAGCATTATATACCTATGTATTATATTACAGACTACCCTATATTTTATTTAAAGCTAAACTGAGATTTACATTATAACCTGTAAATATTACGTTGCTAACCAGTCTCAAATAAGTTGTGGTGAGTAAAAAGTTGAGATAATGGAAAAATATAAACATTCCATCATAAATACGATACAAAAAATGTCTAGCACTTACACACATCCACTTACACTTACACACATCCACTTACACTAACACACATCCACTTACACACACTCACTTACACAACCACTTACACACATCCACTTACACTTACACACATTCACTTACACTAACACGCATCCACTTACACTTACACACACTCACTTACACAACCACTTAAACACATCCACTTACACACATCCACTTACACTTACACACACTCACTTACACAACCACTTACACACATCCACTTACACTTACACACATCCACTTACACTTACACACTTACACACATCCACTTTCATTTGAACACACCCAAATCAATTAAATTTTAATACAGAAAAGGTGCCCCATGATAACTCTGACCAATAGGGGTAGTGGGAGCTCTTCCGGTGCACTGCTGTTATTGGGGCCTTACTGGACTGAGTATCCCCTGACATTCTTTCTTCCTACTCATATGCAGTATTGTCATAGCCACTCCTGTAAGGTATGTGCTGTGAGCAGTAGCAAGACATTATAGCTAAAGGAGCTGAAGGTGTAATGCATCTGCTTGAGTCTTATGTCAGCATAAAAGGGTTTATATGATTATATATAGGTATAGCTATATAGATGTATATAAATACATAGAACATATTCTTCTATGTGAAAAACATTGGAAGTGAAATATTTACAATAAATACATGGTAACACTTTATTAAATCTGAATATTGCATAAATGTGCTTTTCCTGGTTTTATCTACTTGACTGTAAAGCACTCAAATACACTTCTATATACTGTATGTCTATATGTATACATAATTCATGTGTGTGTATATATGTCTGTAAATACATAGATATACATATAAATACATAAATACATATACACACACATATATATATATATATATATATACAGTATATATATAAATATATATATATATACACATACATATATATATATATATATATATATATATATATATATATACATGTATATCTATGTATCTCTATGTTTAAGCCCTTTGCCCGCCTTATTTTTCTAATACCTGAGACTTCATATCTTTGAGCCCTTATAACTATTTTATACAATTTTTTTGGATATTTTTTTATCAGATAGTGTTATTATGAGTGTAACTGTACTTTTAAATATATTTTTGATGTGGTTTGTGACACTTTTATTTTTCAGGAAACCGTTAACAAGAGTGAGTTAACTTCAATTGTGCTCAAGGAATCGCGTTTACATCAAACTTGTATTATGAGCGCTACACCCAATGCGCACAAACAGCCGCGATAAACCCCTTTTCGCTCGCACCTAATTGTTAGCATGCCACTTGTAACCTTACCCTATGTGTTTAACCCCCGCAAATTATTGAAATACCTGGAATAAATTTTAAAATTCCCAAATGCTTATAATCTTATGAATTCTAGATCCCCACATGTATTTCTTCTCCCCACTTAACAGAAGTATTCACTTTGTTATACTGTATGCATTTAGACCGTCAGGGTATTGGTGAGTGATATTTAATTGATATATATATATATATATATATATATATGTAAAGATATATGTAATATTTCAGTTTTATATAAAAATTTGTTGATATCTGTAAATTATATAATTCTCTCTATCAATAAATGAGGTGGGCAACCCAGACCCCCCTTTTGCTGAAAGCTCAGATACCCAGCACAAGCCTAGCCTGTCACAATACACAGAAAGAAAGTATGCTTACTCAGACCTGTTCAGACGTACACTAACCAGGACTTCTAAAGAGCAAATGTGGTGTGTTTGTTCCAGAGAGTTAATGTCACACATCAAAAACCATTGATCACGGTCTCAGAAAAGAGGTCATTTCAATAGAGTTTTTGTTGAATGGTTTTCCCAGATTAAAATCTTTAAATTAATTTGGCCTAAGAAACCTATTACCTAGATCACAGGAACCCCTGTGGATCGCAGCCTAGAAGTCTACACGTGATCACTTCTTTGAAGCACAAGCTTCTAGGAAAGGTAAACATTTAAGTTAAGTGTTAATTATTCCATGCTGAGTTAAATATACAAAACCCTAGACTCCTCTTCTGAGTTAAAGGTATCTAAGGAAGAAATATCTTAACCTGTGTAATTTGGAAGCATAAGAGTTTGAAGATTTAAAGTTAAACCAATTGGCTATATAGTTTTCATATGAGTTAATATAATAATTACTGATAAAAATATATATATGGGTCATGTTATATACATATAAGGTGTGTCTTATGCCCAAAATACTGTATTTAATATGAAGTGGAATGAATATATAGCCATATATTTAAAATAAATAACATCTACTTTGTTTTTCAGACATCTAATATACAAATGAGGTTCTAAATATGACTGGTATATAAATGCATATGTAATTTGTGCTGTGAATTATATCATATGTTTTTATACACTCAGCATTGGAGATATACTAGATATGGAATGATATGATTAAAAATCAATAAAATCAAATAATAGTATGATTAATTATCAACTGATATACAAATAAAGTAAAATATACATATCTATATACATATCTATATTTAATTATAACACTAGTCCACTCATAGAAATGACCTTTAAATACATATTTTAACATATTATGAGTAGGAAATATATATATCATATGTTTCTATCTATCTATCTATCTATCTATCTATATATATATACCCATGTTTAGTCTCAAAAATATGCGCTCAGTTATATTAGATGGGCCATATACTGAAAAGATAGTTTATTAATACTAGGAAATAATAAATATATTGAATATATATTTAAGAAAATATACTTTTCTAAAGTAGTATTCACTAATGAAACTACATTCCGTTGCCTATTGTTCCCCCGGTGTTCAATACGATAATTGCAACCAAAGGATATTTTAAATTGTCAGGGGATTTAAAATTACCATATGCACTTCCAAGGGCCAATGAGAGATAAGCTCCGATTAAAAGGACGTACCCAGAGAATTCCATTGGGTGATTTAGAAATGAAGGTGAAATTGGTCTCAGACAAAAAGACTATGAAAAGAAGGGAAGACGCAAAAACACACTTTGGTTTGGGGTGTGGTTTGAAATAACTCTCTGTGTTTTATGATACCCTGTTTGCAAAAATACCTTCATGTATGACTTTGGAAAACTCTGATTGAAAAATCTGAACTCTTATATTGGTTACTGGTAATGAATTAATGGTTGTTTTATATTTTTAATGTTTTAAATCAAAGATATTCTATATCTATAGTTAAACTTTACCTATTATTAAAAGGTGTAATTTATATTTATAATATACACTTTAGAGACCTATGTAGTCCATAAATAATTAAATTAGTGCTAAGTAAATTTATTATTTAGAGGGTTTAGTATTTTAAGGTTTATAGTTTAAACCGAAGGTACTGTGGTACATTATAACAATTGCATTTATTATTGTGGTTAAATCTCTGGATGTTGTTAATTAAGCATTGTAAAATGGCAATCTATATTTTGGCATTGAACTAGTGTTATTGGCTACTTATGAATCATTTTTGTAAAGCCTAATGATAATAGTTGATGTTTTATTCATTTTGAGTTAAGGTTAATTCATAGAAACATTGTGCCCATAATATTAATTAATTTGAATATTGATTAATCTAAATATTTATACCCTGCTTGATATAGGATATTGTGACAACTAGACATATATATTTGGACATAATCAATACACTATTTTCTGCATAAATATAATCAATGTGTTTATAGAGATTAACTGGTTAGAATTCAGGAATTAATTTTATTTGAGATTAAATATTAATATTTATTAATAATTTTATTGTCATAATTTCTAGATATCTCAATAGCATTTTGGAATACACTACAGAGATTATATAACGTTTCACTGGAATGTATTGACAAATTCTACTATATTCATTGGAGATATTACTGACAATAATTTTATACTGCTATTAATTATTAATATTCATAATTACAATACATAACATGTTGGTGGCAATTGCTGCCGATAAATATCCCAAAATTACTGGAGGACACTCCTGAGACGTATCAACAAGACATTTTACTACACACAATGTTCTTTTCTATTTAAAATCACACATATAGTATATGACATATCTGATCTTTTACCAACAGCTTTCTTTACCTATCAGCACAAAGGAGAAAAAAATAAATTTCCCTTATGATGTAGAATGACTTTAACATACACATGGGGGCTGATTTATGTAGCTGCGAATGCAGCTGTTTCGGCTTGCCGGAAACATAGGTTAAGAAGCAGTGGTGGTAAGACCGCTGCTCCTTAACTCACCCGCCACCTCTGAGGCGACAGACAGCAATCTTCCTGATCAGATACGATCGGGATGATTGACACCCCCCGCTAGGAGCCGATTGGCCGCAAATCTGCAGGGGGCGTCATTGCACAAGCATTTCACATGAAATGCTTGTGCAATGATAAATGCCGACAGCATATGCTATCGGCATTTATCGATGTCCGTCCACATTTTTATAAATCGGCCCCTAAGAATCACCATCCCTAGAGGTGACTTAATAACACAGCCCCAAAATAGGGAATTCTCATCAGTGAGTCAAAATCAATAGCCATTAAGTAATTGATATTTTTTATTCAAGGCCTGGGAATAGAATGCACTAGTTCCCATGTAAACACACACATAGAAAAAGAGGCAGAAAAAAATATATAAAAAAGTCCTGTAGATAATGTTTCATTTAGGATCATAGATAGAACAGTTACCTTGAAATATCTGAGAGCAATCCATCTTTGCTATGGTAGTTTAAAGGGACAGTCTGCACCAGAATTGTTATTGTTTTAAAAGATAGATAATCCCTTGTTTACCCATTCCCTAGTTTTGCATAACCAACACAGTTATATTTATATATTTTTTACCTCTGTGATTATCTTGTATCTAAGCCTCTGCAGACTGCCCCTTTATTTGTTCTTTTGACAGACTTGCAGTTTAACCAATCAGTGATGGCTCCCAGGTAACTTCACGTGCACAAGCACAGTGTTATCTATATGAAAAACATGAACTAACACCCTCTAGTGGTGAAAAACCTGTTAAAATGCATTTTTAAGAGGCGGCCTTCAAGGTCTAAGAAATTAGCATATGAACCTCCTAAGTTAAGCTTTCAACTAAGAATACCAAGAGAACAAAGAAAAATTGGTGATAAAAATAAATTGGAAAATTGTTTAATATTACATGCCCTATCTAAATCATGAAAGTTTTTTTTGGACTAGACTGTCCCTTTAAGCATTAATAATTTGTAAGTCATGGCCCTGCTTATAAAAATGGACATAAAACTCAAAATTTCAGTTTTGAAAAGAAGCATTTTCCAGTAAATTTCTATGAGCTAAAATGCTTCTAGTAAAATCTAACATGGTTTCAGTGATAGTTATTACTGTGCATAAAGCATATGCCCTGCAGACCCTTATTCAAACACAATGCCTACCCAGAGAGCCAGTCTTACCACGCATTCATCTGCTTAGTGAGCCATCACTGGTGTAATACATGCTTGCTGAGCAGGCCCTGTGTTTGAATGCAGGTACACAAGGCATATGCACATATCTTCCATAAAAAGTTAAAGCTATCGAGAAATCACTGCTTTTACTAGAAACATTTTTATAACAAATGTGCATTGCAAAGTATTTTAATTCACAATTTAAATACATGCCTATGCTTTTTAGTTTTATTTCCTTTTAAATCAATGTTTCTCAAGTCCATTCCTCAGGACCCTTAACAGGTCACATATCCTATATAATAAAAGGCCAAGTATGTTTGTCCAATGCAGTCATGCGCAGTAGAGACTGCACGAGGACAAACATAACTGGCCTTTAGGATCTGACAGCAGAGCAGAGATGGTGTGCAGAATTGGCCGTTGCGGGGGACATGGTCAGGTGGAGCGGCCGTGATGAGGGGGCATGGTCCACGGGAGTTCCGTGATGGGGCGTTGCCGGACGAGAATGGGTTGGGTGGGTGTTGCCGGGACATGGATGGGCGGAGCAGCAGTGACGAGGGGGCATAGCCGGTGAGAGTGCTGTGATGTGGCGTTGCTGGGGGAAATGGGTCAGGTGGGAGTGGGCGTAGCCTGAGAGAGCGCAAAAAGAGGGGGATTGAAAGAACAAAAGAGGAAGGAGAGAGAGAGCAAAAGAGGAGAGAGACAGAGCAAAAGAGGATTGAGAAAAAGAGCAAAAGAGTAGGGAGAGAGAGAGCAAAAGAGAGGGGAGAGAGCAAAAGAGAGGGGAGAGAAAACAAAATAGAGGGGAGAGAGCGAACAAAAGAGAGGGAGGAGAGAGTGCAAAATGGGGGGAGAGAGTGCAAAAGGGGGGAGAGCAAAACGGGGAAAAAGAGAGTAAAAGAGGGGGGAGAAAGAGCAAAAGAGGGGAGGGGAGAGCAAAAGAGAGGGGAGAGAGAGAAAAAAAGAGAGGGGAGAGAGAGCAAAAGAAGGGGGGAGAGAGAAAGAGCAAAAGAGAGGGGAGAGAGAGCAAAAGAGGGTGAGAGATAGAGCAAAAGAGAGGGGAGAGAGCAAAAGAGAGGGGGGAGAGAGAGCAAAAGAAAGGGGGGCAAGAGAGCAAAAGAAAGGGGGAATAGGGAAAGAGAGGGGGGAGAGAAAAAGAGCAAAAGAGAGGGGGCAGAGAGAGAGCAAAATTGGGGGGGGGGAGAGAGAGAAAACAAAAGAGAGGGGAGAGGGAGAGAGGGGGGGTAAAGAGAGCAAAAGAGAGGGGGAAGAGAGAGAGCAAAAGTGAGGGAGGAGAGAGAGCAAAAGAGAGGAGGGAGGGAGAGGGGGAGAGAAAGAGAGCAAAATAGAGGGAGAGAGAAAGAGCAAAAGAGAAGGGGGAGAGGGATAGAGAGGGGGAGAGAGCAAAAGAAGGGGAGAGAGAGAGCAAAAGAGAGAGAGGGGAGAGAGAGAGAGAAAAAGAGAGGGGAGAGAGCAAAATAGAGGGGGAGAGAGAAAGAGTAAAATAGAGGGTGGGAGAGAGAGAGCAAAAGAGAGGGGGAAAGAGAGAGCAAAAGAGAGGGGGAAAGAGAGAGAAAAAGAGAGGGGGAAGAGAGAAAGCAAAAGAGAGGGGGAGAGATAGAGCAAAAGAGAGGGGGAGAGAGAGCTTAAAAGAAAGGGGGAAGAGAGAGAGCAAGAGAGGGGAAGAGAGAGAGAGAGCAAAAGAGAGGGAGAGAGAGCAAAAGAGAGGGGGAAAGAGAAAGCAAAAGAGGGGAGAGAGAGAGCAAAAGAGGGGGGGAGAGAGAGAGAGAAAGAGAGAGGGAACAAAAGAAAGGGGGGGAGAGAGAGAGAGCAAAAGAGAGGGGGGAGAGATAGAGAGCAAAAGAGAGGGAGAGAGAGAGAGCAAGAGAGATGGGGGAGAGAGAGCAAAAGAGAGGGGGAGAGAGAAAGCAAAAGAGAGGGAGAGAGAGCGGATAAGAGAGTGGGGAAAGAGAGCGCATAAGAGAGGGGGGAAAGAAGAGATAGCAAAAGAGAGGGGAGAACAAGGGGTGGGACCACTGTACTATAAAAAATGGCCCGTGTACATGGGCTTTAGGACTAGTTCACTATATCTTAACTAGAGCACAGGTGAAATAATCAGCTGATTAGTAACCAAGGTTACTAACCTGCTCTTACCCTTCAGATGATTATTTCACCTGTGCTCTAGTTAAGATATAAAGAATATCTGGCCTGTTAAGGGTCCTGAGGACTGGCGTTGAGAAACACTGCTTTAAATCATTTTGTTAACCATCAGTGAAATCTCCCATACATAAAACAAACCAGCAGTGACACATTAAAGGGACATTACAATATAAAATGAAATGTTCATTACTTTATGTTTAAACCAATGCCTTTATAATTGTGCATTTACTCATTGGTAGATAGATACTTATGGCCATGTGTTTAACTACTGTACTACTGAACTACAAGAACAAATAGTCAATAAAGGGCAAATGTTTAAAACTAAAATGCTCCAACAAAAAAGTTAGAAACTGCGTAGGTAGCTTGTTTATTCTGCATTTCAGACCTCTAGCTTAGCTCTGTGACACTGAGGAAGTTGTCATATTCTTCAAGTGCGCCTCAACAAGCACAGGTGTTATAGGAGGTGCAGGGCTTTGTAACTCTACCGTCTGGAGTGTAATTATAAGTAATCCATTGCAATGTGTTTTGTGAGATCTATTGACTTAAACTGGAAATATATGACACATTGAACCAGATTAGAAGTGGAGCACTGATTAATGCTCCCGCTCAAGTGTTAACTGCTCTAAAAGTAATCTTTTTTTGCATGCATTGGGGTACGCTCGTATTATGAGTTGAAATCTAACCCAAAGAGTGCATATAGCCGAACTTAGAATATTGTGTGCGTGTTCACGTACGTATTCCCCCATAGATGTCAATGGAGCAAAAAAAGTGTGAAAAAAACGTACTTGCACGCAAACCCGATCGCATATTCTCATGTGCTCTAACCTGACATGAAAATATGAATATTTCACATTCAAATGTTATTCACATACAAAAATATGTTATTCACATACAAAAATATATTCTATTTATTCATAAATAAATATTTCTATATATATCATTTTTGTGGTACAAGATATATCTATACCTATATAAATATATAGCTATACATATATAGTATGGTACTTGATACTTGTTATTTTCTGGTGTCTTTGGAGAGTGCTTCTCCTCTGTGGAGTAAGATATCTTTTAGTTTCCAGTGATGATTTTCATCTGTATGTTGTGGGTTGGATACTTTCTTTTCCAAGAGTATGCTGTTATCTTTATGGGAAAACAGAATATTATGCTTCCCCTCTCTGGAGTATGGTAATTTCCTTAAGAAAAAGACTCAGATTTAAATATGTGATAAAACGAGATATCCTTTATTGGAGCACAATAACCACTTTTAGTGCTGATGAAATAAAAAAGTCTCAAGATGGTATTTGTTTGCTTTTCATGCAAAGACTTAAAATAAATTCTTTCTACAATGAAGGGGATTTAGATGAGTGCATTAAAGTACAAACGATAGGAAGTCACAAAGTGTGCCACTGTAAAGTTCCGTTTGCACAAAGTTTGAAAATACAGTTGGTGGAATATACCTGGTATCTTTCTATAAAAGATTAGGTGGTTATAGTTCTTCTCAGGTATTCCACTTGATAGGATGGCGCTGGATTCATGTTTGGTGTGATGCGCTCTGGATTGTTGTGGTCTCGACGGAACGGAAGTGACGTCAAAAGTGGGCGTGTCCTTATGCGTTTCATGAAACAGTTTTCACTTCGTCAGAGGGTATATATATATGAATAATTATTTATAAATTCATATAACATATTCTGCTATGTACAGAACATTGGAATGTGAAATATTTATAGTAAATACAGAGTGTAACACTTTATTAAATGAATATTGCATAAATATGTTTTTAGATGTTTTCATCTACTTAACTGCAAAGGGCTCCAATTCATTTATATATATGTTTTATGTGTGAAAATATGTATTTCTGTATTTATATATATATATATATTATATATATATATATATATATATATATATATATACATACATACATATCCATCTTTAGATATGTATATGTATATAGCTCAATGTTAAAGGGACAGTAAAGTCAAACTAAAATGTTCATGATTCAGACTGAGCATGCAATTTTAAGCAATTTACAATTTACAAATTTTTATATCTGGTAAAAAAAAAAAATCCAAGTAATGCCAGTTTTTTTTTTAGTTTAAGTTTAAAGGGACAGTAAACCTTAAAAAAAATGTTATATAATTCTGCACATAGTGCAGAATTATATAACATTACATTAGCCAAACGTTTTAAATCATAATATTGCCTTTTTATTTTTAAAAAATATCGCCGTTTTACAGACCCGCTCTCTGGGCTCTGCTGAGCGGGTCTGTTGTTTTTACTGAGCGCATCGGGCCAGCTGTATAGTCACAGCCCGGCCCGACCGCGCCATTAGACACAATGCAGCTCGCTCCTGCTCTGTCTGACAGCGGGAGCGAGCTGCATTGTGTCTAATGGCGCGGTCGGGCCGGGCTGTGACTATACAGCTGGCCGATGCGCTCAGTAAAAAAACAACAGACGCTCAGCAGAGCCCAGAGAGCGGGTCTGTAAAACGGTGATATTTTTTAAAAATAAAAAGGCAATATTATGATTTAAAACGTTTGGCTAATGTAATGTTATATAATTCTGCACTATGTGCAGAATTATATAACATTTTTTTTAAGGTTTACTGACCCTTTAAGTTTTAATTTTCTTTTACATGTATTTTTTTAAGGTAGTTAGTATATTTTTAATTCATGTATATTTTAATTAGGGTTAAGTTAGGGTGTGTTAGGTTAGGGGGTTTAGTTATTAGTTTAATACTTTGCGATGTGTGGGGATGGTGGTTTAGGGGTTAATATTTTCAATTTGTTTTTGCAATATGGGGGGGTGACAGTTTAGGCACTAAAGTGTATGTTTGATTATGATCAAGCTCTAAACCAATAGTGCAGAAAAATTCTGCTCAACAAGTTTTTTTTTTCTGAGGTTCTACCACATCCCATTGAGTACAGGGTGCACTATATATGTATGGGGTGCACTATATATATATATATATATATATATATATATATATATATATATATATATGTATGGGGTAAATTAAATGATTTGGTTAAGCATTTCCCTTTGGCTAAAATTCACTTTAACCAACAACTTTCTGTGTCATTGTTTCTGCAAGGCAGATTGATAAATAAGGCACCACTTGTTGACGATTGCACTTGACTTGAAATCTATCCCATAGACTTAAAGGTAAGGCTATCAGAAATATGAATTTAAATATTTCAGATGTGTGTTTTTAAATCACATTAATTATTTTTCTCCCTCACCTTTGAATAGTAGAATAAATATAATTTAGTCTGGCATTCAAATGTAACTGCATCAACAAAAATATTGAACAGATTAAAATTCAAATAATTTTTTTTATGCACTAAAAATAACTATTACCTATTCACTAATGTTCATTTATTTATTGTTTTAGAAAGAGGTGTTTTTATCAGTTTATGCTGGAAAGAAATACACTTGCAATTTGCAGGGTAGCGTGGAATTCTCTAATGAAATAGGAACCTGGGACTGCTTATAGATTGAGCCTTATTTATCTTGAAAGAGCAAGACAATGAATAATGGAAAACTGTCTTTTACTTAATCAGCAGAGAAAGAGATTTCACAATGTAGAATCAGTTATATTAGATGTATTGTCCCTCAAAGTAGGTAATAGTCATGAATAAAGATCTGTCACTCTTGTTGCTGAGCTCTAATTTTTCCACTAACACAGATAAATTTACCAATGTCTCATCATGCAAATGTTTTTTCTTTCATGATTCAGACAGTGAGCTCCATGTACTAAGCTGTATAAGCTGCTCTGGAGCCCTTGTGGGGCAAGTTTGTACATGCGCACCTGCTTCCTGCAATGTAAGAAGCGGCCATTAGAGGTGGCAAAGAGATAGGGTGATTGATTAGCCCTTCTCTCACACAATTGGTCATGCAAGAGCAGGGGTGGGCTTTACACTCACTTGAGCGTGTAATGATACATAAGGGCAGAATCTGCTGCCTATATGTCGCAAAGGAGAGCGGACAACTTCTCAGGTTGAGAAAATTGTCCACTTGCCTTTTAATTCATGGAGCCCAGTGTGTGTAATTTTAAACAACTTACCAATTTTTTATTGTATATTTGCTTTATTCTCTTGGTATCAGCTGAAAAATATATACCTAGATAGGCTCAGGAGCAGCAATGCTTTACTGGGAGCTAGCTGCTGATTGGTGACTGCACATATATGTCTCTTGGCATTGAGTTACCAGCTAACTCCCAATAGTGCATAGCTGCTACTTCAAGAGAATGAAGCAAAATTGATAATAGAAGTAAATTGGATTGTTGTTTAAAGTCACATGCCCTATTTGAATCATGAAATAAACATTTGGGGTTTTATTTCACTTTTAGCAGTTTATAATTGTTTGACAAACTGCTCGGCTAGATTTAGAGTTCTGCGGCCAAAGGGGTGCGTTAGCTACGCATGCTTTTTTCCCCCCCGCACCTTTTAAACAACGCTGGTATTTAGAGTTGTCTGAAGGGCTGCGTTAGGCTCTAAAAAGGGAGCGTAGAGCATAATTTACCGCCACTTCAACTCTAAATACCAGCGGTGCTTACGGACGCAGCCAGCTTAAAAAACGTGCTCGTGCACGATTCCCCCATAGGAAACAATGGGGCAGTTTGAGCTGAAAAAAAACCTAACACCTGCAAAAAAGCAGCGTTCAGCTCCTAACACAGCCCCATTGTTTCCCCATTGTATGGGGAAACACTTCCTAAGTCTGCACCTAATACCCTAACATGTACCCCGAGTCTAAACACCCCTAACCTTACACTTATTAACCCCTAATCTGCTGCCCCGCTATTGCTGACCCCTGCATATTATTTTTAACCCCTAATGTGCCGCTCCGTACACCGCCGCAACCTATGTTATCCCTATGTACCCCTAATCTGCTGCCCCTAACACCGCCGACCCCTATATTATATTTATTAACCCCTAATCTGCCGCCCCCAACGTCGCCGCCACCTACCTACAATTATTAACCCCTAATCTGCCGACCAGACCTCACCGCTACTCTAATAAATGTATTATTCCCTAAAGCTAA
The DNA here is from genome assembly GCF_027579735.1 of Bombina bombina. Lineage (NCBI taxonomy): Eukaryota > Metazoa > Chordata > Amphibia > Anura > Bombinatoridae > Bombina > Bombina bombina. The sequence continues at coordinate 657,344,486 of NC_069502.1, forward strand.
GTCTAACCCTAACCCTAACACCCCCCTAAGTTAAATTTAATTTTATTTTTAACGAAATAAAATAAATCTTATTAAATAAATTATTCCTATTTAAAGCTAAATACTTACCTGTAAAATAAATCCTAATATAGCTACAATATAAAACATAATTTATGTAAAAACTTACCTGATAAATTCATTTCTTTCATATTATCAAGAGTCCATGAGCTAGTGACGTATGGGATATACATTCCTACCAGGAGGGGCAAAGTTTCCCAAACCTCAAAATGCCTATAAATACACCCCTCACCACACCCACAAATCAGTTTAACGAATAGCCAAGAAGTGGGGTGATAAGAAAAAAGTGCGAAAGCATAAAAAATAAGGAATTGGAATAATTGTACTTTTTACAAAAAAACATAACCACCACAAAAAAGGGTGGGGCCTCATGACTCTTGCTAATAGAAAGAAATGATTTATCAGGTAAGTTCTTACATAATTTATGTTTTCTTTCATGTAATTAGCAAGAGTCCATGAGCTAGTGACGTATGGGATAATGACTACCCCAAGATGTGGATCTTTCCACGCAAGAGTCACTAGAGAGGGAGGGATAAAATAAAGACAAGCCCAAATTCCGCTGAAAAATAATCCACACCCCAAAATAAAGTTTAAATGATAAGCAGGGAAGATTCAAACTGAAACAGCTGCCTGGAAGTACTTTTTCTACCAAAACAGCTTAAGAGAAGAAAACACATCAAAATGGTAGAATTTAGTAAAAGTATGCAGAAGAAGGACCAAGTTGCTGCTTGCTAATCTGATCAACCGAAGCCTCATTCCTAAACGCCCAGGAAGTAGAAACAGACCTAGTAGAATGAGCTGTAATCCTTTGAGGCGGAGTTTACCCGACTCGACATAAGCATGATGAATTAAAGATTTCAACCAAGATGCCAAAGAAATGGCAGAAGCCTTCTGACCTTTCCTAGAACCGGAAAAGATAACAAATAGACTAGAAGTCTTTCGGAAATTCTTTAGTAGCTTCAACATAAATATTTCAAAGCTCTGAACAACATCCAAAGAATGCATGAGCTCACCTTAGAATTCTAGGATTAGGGACAGAATGAAGGAACCACAATTTCTCTACTAATGCTAGAATTCAAAACCTTAGGTGAAAATTTAAAAGAAGTTCGCAACACCGCCCCTTATCCTGATGAAAAATCAGAAAAGGAGACTCACAAAGAAAGAGCAGATAATTCAGGAACCTCGTCCGCTTGAGGATCCCTGGATCTGGACAGATACCTGGAAGTTTCTTGTTTAGATGAGAGGCCATCAGATCTATTTCTGGAAGTTCCACATTTGAACATTCGAAGAAATACCTCTGGGTGTGAAGAGACCATTCGCCCGGATGTAACGTTTGGCGGCTGAGATAATCCGCTTCCCAATTGTCTATACCTGGGATATGAACCGCAGAAACTAGACAGGAGCTGGATTCCGGCCATACCAGAATTCGAGATACTTCCTTCATAGCCAGAGGACTGTGAGTCCCTCCTTGTATGATTGATGTATGCCACAGTTGTGACATTGTCTGTTTGAAAACAAATGAACGATTCTCTCTTTAGAAGGAGGGCCATGACTGAAGAGCTCTGAAAATTGCACGGAGTTCCAAAATATTGATCGGTAATCTCACCTCCTGAGATTCCCAAACCCCTTGTGCTGTCAGAGACCCCCCAAACAGCTCCCCAAACCTGTCATACTTGCATCTTGTTGAAATTACAGTCCAGGTCGGAAAAACAATAGAAGCCCCCTCGAACTAAACAATGGTGATCTGTCCACCACACTCAGAGAGTGTCGTACACTCTGTGTTAAAGATATTAATTGAGATATCTTTGGTGTAATCCCCTGCAGCACTGGTTCAGCATACAGAGCTGAAGAGGGTCGCATGTGAAAACGAGCAAAGGGGATCGCGGTCCGATGCTGCAGTCATAAGACCTAGAATTTCCATGCATAAAGCTACCGAAGGGGAATGATTGTGACTGAAGGTTTCGGCAAGCTGATATCAACTTTAGACGTCTCTTGTCTGTCAAAGACAGAGTCATGGGACATCTGAATCTATCTGAAAACCTAAAAAGGTTACCCTTGTCTGAGGAATCAATGAACTTTTTGTAAATTGGATCCTCCAACCATTGATCTTGAAGAAACAACACAAGTTGAATTCGTATGAGATTCTGCTAAATGTGAAGACTGAGGGCAAGTACAAAGATATCGTCCAAATAAGGAAATACCACAATACCCTGTTCTCTGATTACATGACAGAAGTGCACCGAGAACCTTGAAAAAATTCTTGGGGCTGTAGCTAGGCCAAACGGGTAGAGCCACAAACTGGTAATGCTTGTCTAGGAAAGAGAATCTCAGAAACTGATAGTGATCTTGGATGAATCGGATATGCAGATATGCATCCTGTAAATCTATTGTGACATATAATGCCCTTGCTGAACAAAAGGCAGGATAGTCCTTATAGTTACCATTTTGAATGTTGGTATCCTTACATAACGATGCAATATTTTGAGATCCAGAACTGGTCTGAAGGAATTCTCCTTCTTTGGTACAATGAAGAGATTTGAATAAAACCCCAGCCCCTGTTCCAGAACTGGAACTGGTATAAGTTACTTCCAGCCAACTCTAGATCTGAAACACATTTCAGAAATGCTTGAGCCTTCGCTAGGTTTACTGGGACACGGGAAAGAAAAAATCTCTTTGCGGGAGGCCTTATCTTGAAGCCAATTCTGTACCCTTTTGAAACGATATTCTGAATCCAGAGATTGGTGAACAGAATTGAACCAAATTTCTTTGAAAAAACGTAATCTGCCCCCTACCAGCTGAACTGGAATGAGGGCCGCACCTTCATGTGGACTTGGGAGCTGGCTTTGGGTTTTCTAAAAGGCTTGGATTTATTCCAGACTGGAGATGGTTTCCAAACTGATACCGCTCTCCTGAGGATGAAGGATCAGGCTTTTGTTCCTTAGTTGTGACGAAAGGAACGAAAAACGATTATTAGACCTAAATATACCTTTAGATTTTTTATCCTGTGGTAAAAAAGTTCCTTTCCCTCCAGTAACAGTTGAGATATAGAATCCAACTGAGAACCAAATAATGATTAACCTGGAAAGAAAGGGAAAGCAGAGTAGACTTAGAAGACATATCAGCATTCCAAGTTTTAAGCCATAAAGCTCTTCTAGCTAAAATAGCTAGAGACATATACCTGACATCAACTCTAATGATATCAAAGATGGCAATCACAAATAAAATTATTAGCATGTTGTAGAAGAATAATAATGCTATGAGAATTATGATCTGTTACTTGTTGCGCTAAAGCTTCTAACCAAAAGGTTGAAGCTGCAGCAACAGCCTCTAAAGATATAGCAGGTCTAAGAAGATTACCTGAACACAAGTAAGCTTTTCTTAGAAAGGATTCAATTTTCCTATCTAAAGGATCCTTAAAGGAAGTACCATCTCCCGTAGGAATAGTAGTACGCTTAGCAAGAGTAGAGACAGCCCCATCAACCTTAGGGATTTTGTCCCAAAATTCTAATCTGTCAGATGACACAGGATATAATTGCTTAAAACGTTTAGAAGGAGTAAAAGAATTGCCCAGATTATTCCATTCCCTGGAAATTACTTCAGAAATAGCACCAGGGACAGGAAAAACTTCTGGAATAACTACAGGAGATTTAAAAACCTTATCTAAACGTTTAGATTTAGTATCAAGAGGACTAGAATCCTCAATTTCTAATGCAATTAGGACTTCTTTAAGTAAAGAATGAATAAATTCTATATTTAAATAAATATGAAGATTTATCAGCATCAACCTCTGAAACAGAATCCTCTGAATCAGAAGAACCAATATCAGAGTATCAGAATGATGATGTTCATTTAAAAATTCATCTGAAAAATGAGAAGTTTTAAAAGACTTTTTACGGTTTACTAGAAGTAAAGATGCTTTTGGCACCAAAATGACGTCACATCCGGAACGCCGACACCTTTGGCGCAAAAAAAACGTCAAAAATGACGCAACTTCCGCGACACGTATGACGCAGGAAACAGAAAAAAATTTTTGCGCCAAAAAAAGTCGGCGCCAAGAATGACGCAACAAAATGAAGCATTTTCAGCCCCCGCGAGCCTAACAGCCCACAGGGAAAAGTCAAATTTTTAAGGTAAGAAAAAATGATTTATTCATATGCATTATCCCAAATATGAAACTGACTGTCTGAAATAAGGAATGTTTTGAACATCCTGAGTCAAGGCAAATAAATGTTTGAATACATATATTTAGAACTTTATATAAAAGTGCCCAACCATAGCTTAGAGTGTCACAAAAAATAAGACTTACTTACCCAGGACACTCATCTACATGTAGTGGAAAGCCAAACCAGTACTGAAACAAGAATCAGTAGAGGAAATGGTATATATAAGAGTATATCATCGATCTGAAAAGGGAGGTAAGAGATGAATCTCTACGACCGATAACAGAGAACCTATGAAATAGACCCCGTAGAAGGAGATCACTGCATTCAAATAGGCAATACTCTCCTCACATCCCTCTGACATTCACTGCACGCTTGAGAGGAAAACCGGGCTCCAACCTGCTGCGGAGCGCATATCAACGTAGAATCTAGCACAAACTTACTTCATCCACCTCCATAGGAGGCAAAGTTTGTAAAACTGATTTGTGGGGTGGTGAGGGGGTGTATTTATAGGCATTTTTGAGGTTTGGGAAACTTTGCCCCTCCTGGTAGGAATGTATATCCCATACGTCACTAGCTCATGGACTCTTGCTAATTACATGAAAGAAATAATAATTATATTGTAGCTATTTTAGGATTAATATTTATTTTCCAGGCAACTTTGTATTTATTTTAACCAGGTACAATAGCTATTAAATAGTTAATAACTATTTAATAGTTTACCTAGTTAAAATAATTACAAAATTACCTGTAAAATAAATCCTAACCTAAGTTACAATTAAACCTAACACTACACTATCAATAAATTAATTAAATAAACTATCTACAATTATCTACAATTAAATCAACTAAACTAAATTACAAAAAAAAACAAACACTAAATTACAAAAAAAAACAAACACTAAATTACAAAAAACAAACAACACTAAATTACAAAAAATAAAAAAAGATTACAAGAATTTTAAACTAATTACACCTACTCTAAGCCCCCTAAAAAAATAACAAAGCCCCCCAAAATAAAAAAATGCCCTACCCTATTCTAAAATAAAATATTTTACAGCTCTTTTACCTTACCAGCCCTTAAAAGAGCCTTTTGCGGGGCATGCCCCAAAGAATTCTGCTCTTTTGCCTGTAAAAAAACATACAATACCCCCAACATTACAACCCACCACCCACATACCCCTAATCTAACCCAACACCCCCCTAAAAAACCTAACACTAAGCCTCTGAAGATCTTCTTACCTTATCTTCACCACGCCGGGTATCACCGATCCGTCCAGAAGAGGCTCCGAAGTCTTCATCCTATCCGGCAAGAAGAGGTGCAGAAGAGGGTCCAAAGTCTACATCCTATCCGCAAGAAGAGGGCATCCGGACCGGTAGACATCTTCATCCAGGCGGCCTCTTCTATCTTCTTCCATCCGGTGCGTAGCGGGACCATCTTGAAGCAGCCGACGCGGATCCATCCTCTTCTAATGACGTTCTTTTAAATGGACGTCATCCAAGATGGCGTCCCCTCGAATTACGATTGGCTGATAGGATTCTATCAGCCAATCGGAATTAAGGTAGGAAAAATCTGATTGGCTAATTGAATCAAGCCAATCCGATTCAATTCAATCGGATTGGCTGATCCAATCAGCCAATCATATTGAGCTTGCATTCTATTGGCCTGATCGGATAGAATGCAAGCTCAATCTGATTGGCTGATTGGATCAGCCAAACTGATTGAACTTGAATCGGATTGGCTGATTCAATCAGCCAATCAGATTTTTTCCTACCTTAATTCCGATTGGCTGAGAGAATCCTATCAGTCAATCGGAATTTGAGGGACGCCATCTTGGATGACGTAATTTAAAAGGAACCTTCATTCGGGACTTAGACGTCGTTAGAAGAGAATGATCCGCGTCGGCTGCTTCAAGATGGTCCCGCTCCGCGCCGGATGGAAGAAGATAGAAGATGCCGTCTGGATGAAGATTTCTACCGGTCCGGATGCCCTCTTCTTGCCGGATAGGATGAAGACTTCGGACCCTCTTCTGGACGGATCGGTGATACCCGGCATGGTGAAGACAAGGTAGGAAGATCTTCAGGGGCTTAGTGTTAGGTTTTTTAAGTGGGGTTTGGGTTAGATTAGGGTGTATGTGGGGTGGTGGGGTTGTAATGTTGGGGGGGGGGTATTGTATGTTTTTTTACAGGCTAAAAGAGCAGAATTCTTGGGCATGCCCCGCAAAAGGCCCTTTTAAGGGCTGGTAAGGTAAAAGAGCTGTAAACTTTTTATTTTAGAATAGGGTAGGGCAATTTTTTATTTGGGGGGCTTTGTTATTTTTTTAGGGGGCTTAGAGTAGGTGTAATTAGTTTAAAATTCTTGTAATCTTTTTTATTTTTTGTAATTTAGTGGGGTTTTTTTTTTTTGTAATTTAGTGTTTGTTTGTTTTTGTAATTTAGTTTAGTTGATTTAATTGTAGATAATTGTAGATAGTTTATTTAATTAATTTATTGATAGTGTAGTGTTAGGTTTAATTGTAACTTAGGTTAGGATTTATTTTACAGGTAATTTTGTAATTATTTTAACTAGGTAACTATTAAATAGTTATTAACTATTTAATAGCTATTGTACCTGGTTAAAATAAATACAAAGTTGCCTGTAAAATAAATATTAATCCTAAAATAGCTACAATATAATTATTATTTATATTGTAGCTATATTAGGGTTTATTTTACAGGTAAGTATTTAGCTTTAAATAGGAATAGTTTATTTAATAAGATTTATTTTAATTCATTAGATTTAAATTATATTTAACTTAGGGGGGTGTTAGTGTTAGACTTAGCTTTAGGGGTTAATACATTTATTACAGTAGCGGGCGAGGTCCGTCGGCAAATTAGGGGTTAATAATTGTAGGTAGGTAGCGTCGACGTTGGGGGGGGGCAGATTAGGGGGTAATAAATATTATGTAGGGGTCGGCGATGTTAGGGGCAGCAGATTAGGGGTACATAGGAGTAATGTAGGTTGCGGCGGTGTGCTGGGTCGGCAGATTAGGGGTTATATTTGTTTATAGAGTGGCGGCAATGTTGGGGGGCCTCAGTTTAGGGGTACATAGGTAGGTTTATGGGTGTTAGTGTACTTTAGAGCACAGTAGTTAAGAGTTTTATGAACCGGCGTTAGCCCAGAAAGCTCTTAACTCCTGACTTTTTTCTGCTGCTGGAGTCTTGTCGTTAGATTTCTAACGCTCACTTCAGCCAAGACTCTAAATACCAGCGTTAGAAAGATCCCATTGAAATGATAGGATACGCAATGACGTAAGAGGATCTGCGGTATGGAAAAGTCGCGGCTGGGAAAGTGAGCATTAGACCCTTTCCTGACTGACTCTAAATACCAGCGGGCGGTATAAAACCAGTGTTAGGACCCCCTAATGCTGGTTTGGACGGCTACGCAGAACTCTAAATCTAGGCAATAATTTTTTAGTAAACTAGATGCGAGCAATGGCAATAAAAGTACCATGACTTAATATAGTTAATTAATTTGTGTAACGGTCAGATCATATAAAACACACAGAGCGATAGAACAATAGGTTAAGTTGTATGTATATGTATATATATATATAATATATAATATATATATAGTATATATATATATGTTCTATGGATCACCTAAAGCCCTCAGAAAACCAGCTTGTATAATATAGCTCTGAGCTAAACATTAAGATGTATCTGTGTATGCCACATATCATGGGAAGTGAAATACCGAAGTTTAAAAAATATAGAAAGAATTTGATGTATAAAATATATCTAAGAGCACTTGCTCTGTGTTACACTGTGGGATAATTTTATATCAAGGGGTGTGGGCAACCATGGAGCATCAGAAGTCTCACATATAAGTAAATATATAATACAGAAATGAACTCTGAAACTAACACCAAGAGTATATAGACTGCATAGTTAGTTAAAGGTGAAGATATAGTACTGGGTCACTGACCACTGAGTGCTGATAATGTAGAAAAAAAAAAAGAAGGAAAAAGGCACCATGGGCCATCTAAACGGTGCAAGAAGTTGTTCCTTATAGGCTGACTGCCGCAGATATACACTAGATGCTATTTCTAATCTGGCCCAAGAATATACTGTGTGAAAAGGTTGCCTATACTGTACTCATCCAGCTATGTATGGGCAATAATTTTATATTAAGAGGGATTATGCCTGATGGGTACAAAGCCTGACCTACTCTATATAGGAAGCCATCTATGCAGAAGTCCAATTGGGAGTTGTGGGTATGTAGCTCTAGAGACACATACAGGACAACATAGGAACCCTCTAGCTTAATTTAGAAGAAAGTTAGAACATATGGAGGGTGGTAAAAATAACTAGCTTCTTGGTCCTATGGTAATGATATATCTTCCATAGACGAAACAAAAAGTATTGTTAAGTGAGATAGTCATAAGTAATGTTAAAGGCAGTAACCCCATATAATATTAAAATGACTAGGACCCTAGCTAAAGTAGCATATCTGACCACTAACAGAAATAAAAAAAAAAAATGTTAAAGTTGTTTGCACATAAACAGACATATAGGCATAAACACAATCCCATGTTACCTCTATACCCTCATCAGCCCAAATAGTTATAACCCTGTTAGCTTTGGGGTCCACATACAGAAGCTATAGGGCGTTTAATATCAAGGGCTAAAATTGAGTCAAACATACAGTAACGTCTTAGTGTGAATCCAGTAAGCTACTGATCTAAGGTAAATCTTAAAACATTTAAACAGTACCCATGAAAACAGCATGCATGATTCTACTAACTAAACAGACATAATACGGTTAAACTACCCATACCCCAAACATTTTATATCATATAGTGCGGGGGGGGGGGGGGGAAGCAGCAATAAGAAACAATAAGGAGAGTAAAATAACGTAAGGGGTACAATATAATTTTGGAATTACTCTGAATCAACTCTTTGCCCTATCTGATAGATTTTTCAAAGAGCAGAGTGTGGGTTCATATATGAGTCCTTCAAGCCCAATCCCCCTGTTTTTGCAAAGTCCGGGTGTTAATGAGGATTCCCTCAAGACTTTTTACCACCCACTGAACCAACCTTGTCAGGAGCGGATCTCTCTCGAGTGAAATTACCTCTGACCGGCAACCCTCTTGTGATTCAAAAAACAGGTTCTAGCTTGTCTCCAGAGTTCTGCTTGTGGGGAATCGCCTCAAGCCCGGGAAAAATGACAAGCTTATCAGACAAGGTTTTACTCACCAGCCCCCCAGGATCGGCCACTTCACGGAGGAGCTCAGTGGCATCGATCTCAGTCCTGGGTAACTTGTCAGGGCAGACGTTTACAGCAAAAGAGGTAATACACCGTTTGACTGGCCTGGCGATTCAGCGTTTGTCCCTGGAGGGGGCCTGTACTTGGGGTGAGGGTTCTGTGGGATCCGGAGTGCTCCCCTTGAGTTCCAGCCTCTTCCTTCACTTTCCTGGGTGGTTCTCTGGTTTGAAATGCCGATATCCAGACTGTTTTGCCAGCGTGCGTAGGGGTGTCCCATTCAGCGGACCAAGTTTGTAGTAATCGCTCATGATGGTCATCAAATAAGCGGATCACTTCCTCTAGTAACAAATTGGCACTGGGCTCCATCAGTTCTGTTGAGAGCGTGGGTATAGCTAGAGAATCGTTTGATCGTCCCTATTCTTTGTCAAAAAAATACAAGTATGGCACTATATAGGTCTGGCTGATGCAAATTGTAGCTGTAGGAGAAATCATCTGGCAGTCCAACTGTGACTGCTTTACCCGAATAACCAGGGGGGGGGGGTGCCAAGGCCTTGTGTTTAGGCTGCCGCCCTAGGATCAGAACTTCAGTACACAAAACAATATTATAAACCTCTTCACACTTAAAGTTATATACCAGCACACATCAGAATTGCACTCTGAAAGCAATTCAAGTGGAACACAGAAAGATACCAAAAATGGTGGAGGTGGCGCTAGAAAGCTGGCTATATTAGGGGGGGGTAATTGATAGCAAAATAAATAAGATAACTTAATATATTGTACACAACCCTATATAGAATATAATGAGCTGATAAAGTCTAAATACTGATACAATAATTTATTAGGAATAAAATAAACTGATATAGTCTAAATACTGATATGATAATTTATTGGGATAGACTTAGTAGTAAAATTGATTCTTTACTGTCAAAAATAAATAAGATATATTTAATCAATAGACACAATAAATATATATGCATACATAAAAGACAATTCAATAAACCACCGGTGGTTAAAATAGCAAGAAAAACACTCAAAAACAGCAAAAATAAGCCAAGTAAAAGTCAATATAGCGGATACACAATATATAAAATGGTTATAAAATGGTTATAAAAAGCAAAGTGAACAATGACTTAAACGATCTTGTCACAGTAATAATGTCAATCACTTCAGGATGGAACGGATAAACAGGCCAAGAAATTGTCCGTGGTAAAAGGCAGTTTGGTATTCAGTTGATTTTAAAACCCAAATGTATCAGGTAGATGGCAGTTTATATAGTGTTATTAAAGTTCCAATTCTTTACCTTTAAACTTGCAGACCATACATCTGGTCGGACTTTCTTTCAAAGTCCCGACCGGGAACGAGAATCACCTGGTTAGGGCGTCCGGGTCTTGCTGGTAGCGGTCTTTTCCTCCTTGATCGGTAGGAGACCTTTGGCGTGTGATGTATTGGAAACCGTCACGTGGTCACAATCACCCAATCAGCTGAGGGGTTTCCTCACTGACAGTCCCAATGCGGGAGATTCGAAAACACAGAGCGCTCTGGTACATCAACGGGTGCCTTTAGTTTTGCAGAAATCCAAGTTCATAGAAACATCTACGCTTTTCAGCCCTTCAAAGGCCTTTATCAAGATGTTTAATCCAGGTCCTATACTGCCTATTTATAGCCTTATCCGTGTCCTGTTACACTGGTATAATCAATTAGTTAATCACAACATCGCTAATAGGCTTGAAAAGTAGTTTTAAGCCATTAGCGATACTTTTCAAGCCATTAGCGATGTTGTGATTAACTAATTGATTATACCAGGGTAACAGGAAACGGATAAAGCCTTACCTTCTTGGCAAACATGGCTGACTGCACAACTGTTTTTTAATATTTGCACATACTCAGTTCACATGTTTAAAAACACAAAAGTTTTCTGGTTTACTAGAAAGTAAAAAATATAGTTCATAATTTATATTGAAGAAACTTGTACAGAACTACAATACGATAATTAAATGTTCATTTAGGATTCCTATTAAGTGTTTGGATATTAAGTTATAATTTTTTTTTTTAAATTTTATGAAAAAATACAAGAAATTATTAATTGCAAATGTCTTTATTTGTTATTATTGGTTAAAACTAACAAATGCATGTAAATACATTAACCCCTTAAGGACAAGGCCATTTTTCAATTTCCTTCCCCTTAAGGACCAGGGCTATTTTTACATTTCTGTGGTGTTTGTGTTTAGCTGTAATTTTCCTCTTACTTTTTTATTGTACCCACACATATTATATATAGTTTTTCTCGCCATTAAATGGATTTTCTAAAGATACCATCATTTTATCTTTATCTTATAATTTGCTATAAAAAATTATAAAATCTGATGAGAAAAAGAAAAAAACAACAACACTTTTTCTAACTTTGACCCTCAAAATCTGTTACACATCTACAACCACCAAAAAACACCCATGCTAAATGGTTTCAAAATTTTGTCCTGAGTTTAGAAATACCCAATGTTTACATGTTCTTTGCTTTTTTTGCAAGTTATAGGGCAATAAGTACAATTAGCACTTCGCTATTTCCAAACCATTTTTTTTTTTTCAAAATTAGCGATAGTTACATTGGAACACTGATATCTGTCAGGAATCCCTGAATAACCCTTCACATGCACATATATATTTTTTTAGTAGACAACCCAAAGTATTGATCTAGGCCCATTTAGGTATATTTCATGCCACCATTTCACTGCCAAATGCGATCAAATAAAAAAAATTGTTAATTTTTTCACAAACTTTTTCACAAACTTAAGATTCTCACTGAAATCATTTATAAACAGCTAGTGCAATTATGGCACAAATGGTTGCAAATGCTTCTCTGGGATCCCCTTTGTTCAGAAATAGCAGACATATATGGATTTGGCATTGCTTTTTGGTATTTAGAAGGCTGCTAAATGCCGCTGCGCACCACATGTGTATTATGCCCAGCAGTGAAGGGGTTTATTAGGGAGCTTGTAGGGAGCTTGTAGGGTTAATTTTAGCTTCAGTGTAGTGTAGTAGACAACCAAAAGTATTGATCTAGGCCCATTTTGGTATATTTCATACCATGATTTCTCAGCCAAATGCGATCAAATAAAAAAAATCGTTAACTTTTTCACAATTTTAGATTTCTCACTGAAATTATTTACAAACAGTTAGTGCAATCATGGCACAAATGGTTGTAAAATGCTTATCTGGGATCCCCTTTGTTCAGAAATAGCAGACAATAGCAGACTTTGGTGTTGCTTTTTCGGTAATTAGAAGGCTGCTAAATGGCGCTGTGCACCACACGTGTATTTTGCCCAGTAGTGAAGGGGTTAATTAGGAGCTTGTGGGTTAATTTTAGCTTTAGTTTAGAGATCAGCCTTCCACCTGACACATCCCACCCCCTGATCCCTCCCAAACAGCTCTCTTCCTTCCCCCCACCCCACAATTGTCCCCACCAGTACTGGCAGAAAGTCTGCTAGTACTAAAATAAAAGGCTTTTTCTATTTATTTATTTTTATTTTATTTTTTTAAATTACATTCTGCTGTGTAGGATCCCCCCTTAGCCCCCCAACCTCCCTGACCCCCCCCCCCCCAAAGAGCTCTCTAACCCTCCCCCCTCTCACTATTTCCTGCCATTTTTGGTCTGCCAGTACCTGCTTTTCAATAAATTGTGCCCAATTTTTATTAACATTTTTTTTCTGTAGTGTAGCTGTGTGTCCCCCCCCCTCAATACCCTACTCTCCCTCCCAGATCCCTTTCTCAACATTATTTCCCCCCTCCCTCTCCCACTCCCACTCCCCTCTCCCATCACATTGTAATACTTGCACATATGTGCAGATTGCGGACGTGCACACACTCCCCCCCACCCATCACAGGGTACGACATTGGTCGTTAAGGGGCTAAAGGGACATTCAACACCAGAATTTTGGTTGTTTAAAAGATAGATAATCCCTTTAGTACCCATTCCCCAGTTTTGCATAACTAACAGTTATAATAATACACTTTTCACCTCTGTGATTACCTTGTATCTAAGCCTCTGCAAACTGCCCCCTTATTTCACTTCTTTTGACAGACTTGCATTTTAGCCAATCAGTGCTTACTCCTAGGTAACTTCACGTGCATGAGCTCAATGCTATCTATATGACACACTTGAACTAATAACCTCTACTGAAAAACTGTCAAAATGCATTCACATAAGAGGTGGCCTTCAAGGTCTAACAAATTAGCATATGAGCCTACCTAGGTTTAGCTTTCAACTAAGAATACCAAGAGAACAAATGAAAATTGGTGATAAAAAAAATTGGAAAGTTGTTTAAAATGACATGCCCTATTTGAATTATGAAAGTTTATTTTGCACTTGACTGTCCCTTTAAGCAATTAGCAATAGACAGACAAAAAAAAATGAAGTTTCAGACAATTCATGCATGAGTGAATATAATTTTTTTGTCATGTGCATTGCTTTGTCTATTGACTGATTAAAGGGAGCACCCATTTATTGTATTTTTGAAGTATGCAAAAAATAGTGAAAATTTGTTAACCTTTGTTTCAGTTGAATTTTTTAGCCTTTGTGTTTTCTTGCATCTGCCTAACTTATATTGCTTTTGGTAAAGGTCTGGTAAAGGTTGATGGGTGGATTCATCAACTTAGTAACTATCCTAAAGGATTGGAATCACTTTTAAAATTAAGCTAACAAAATCATAACCCAGCCCCCCCCCCCCCCACACACACACACACACCATGGATTGGTATGAAAACATAGGTAGGGAATGGATTTGTAAATTTGTTTTGGAGACTGTAGATTCGAAAATGGATTACATTCCAAGGAATATAAGACTTTTGACCACAAGCCAGTGATATGCAGTGGACAAATAAATGTACTCTCTTTTCATTGACATCCGCATTATTGTTTCATCAATATTTATTGAACAGCAAATAGGCAAAAGGTCAGTGATGTCTATTAGCTAAGTTAATGCATTTTATTAAGAAGATAATTGTTTATACTTTAAAGAGACATTTCAGTGTGAAAACTAAAGTACCTTATTTCATTAGAGCATTTCATTTCTTAACAAATTAACTTTTGTTACTATAGAAGACCACCTACTGCTCTGATTGTTGCAGAAATTATCATGGGTTGGGAAATATGCCTACTCTCCCTCCTGTACCCTTTATCAGGACAAATGTCCCAGCCTCTATAGATTGCAGACTGCCCAACCATGCCCTTGATCTATTGAAAACCTTAGTAATTATATTGAGAAGCATTTCTGAGCTGTTTAAAATGTTTGCACATGCTCATTTTACATGTTAGTAAAATTTTATTTCTGGTTTAACCCCCCCTCCCCCCTTATTCAGATTCAGGGGGTTGAAAATTTCTTCTGCTGGAGACCAGAAAGATTTTCACAATTTTGCTATGTATATATTTGGACTTCATTCTTGAGTGTAGATGTACATGCCCACAGGAAAACTATATATTGTTTTGTTCAGCACCAATTCAGCTTTTATATTATACCTTTTTTCTAATTACATATTGTTGGATTAAGAAGTGATGCAATAAATATAAAAAATATAAAAATATTTGTTTTTGTATATTCCATGCTATGTTTTTAACAAATCCGATCCTCTGACTGAAAGTAAACATTTATGTTATCAAAGTCATAGTTCCTCTGAATTTACAGTTACCAATATGGGCCAGATATTAGTGGAGCACTAACAGTTACGCGCAAGTGATAAGGGATTTTCGAGGATGTTTGCTCTCGTCGGCTTTACCACTGGTATTTCAAGTTAAAAGTAAACCTGATTCTATCTATCTATTGGGTTCTCGTAGAGCGCGGCCATTCACCCGTAAGGGTCTCACGGCGCTGAATTGATTGAGCACAATTGTGATCTATGATAGAATGATTACCGAGTCCTCAGAGCTCTGGTTAACTGTTTTACGAAACAAAAATTTTGCACAAAACACATAAAAAATACATTGCTAAGTAAAGTTACATTCATAATAAAACTGTCTAATAAAAATTATTAAAACAAATATTGCACCCAAAAGTTATAAGGACTCAAATATATAAGGGCTTTAACATAGAGATACATGTCTAAATATGAACTGTATATATATATATATATATATATATATATATATATATATATATATATATATATATACAGGGAGGGCAGAATTATTAGGCAAATGAGTATTTTGACCACATCATCCTCTTTATGCATGTTGTCTTACTCCAAGCTGTATAGGCTTGAAAGCCTACTACCAATTAAGCATATTAGGTGATGTGCATCTCTGTAATTAGAAGGGGTGTGGTCTAATGACATCAACACCCTATATCAGGTGTGCATAATTATTAGGCAACTTCCTTTCCTTTGGCAAAATGGGTCAAAAAAAGGACTTGACAGGTTCAGAAAAGTCAAAAATAGTGAGATATATTGCAGAGGGATGCAGCACTCTTAAAATGGCAAAGCTTCTGAAGCGTGATCATCGAACAATCAAGCGTTTCATTCAAAATAGTCAACAGGGTCGTAAGAAGCGTGTGGAAAAACCAAGGCGCAAAATAACTGCCCATGAACTGAGAAAAGTCAAGCGTGCAGCTGCCAAGATGCCACTTTCCACCAGTTTGGCCATATTTCAGAGCTGCAACATCACTGGAGTGCCCAAAAGCACAAGGTGTGCAATACTCAGAGACATGGCCAAGGTAAGAAAGGCTGAAAGACGACCACCACTGAACAAGACACACAAGCAGAAACGTCAAGACTGGGCCAAGAAATATCTCAAGACTGATTTTTCTAAGGTTTTATGGACTGATGAAATGAGAGTGAGTCTTGATGGGCCAGATGGATGGGCCCGTGGCTGGATTGGTAAAGGGCAGAGAGCTCCAGTCCGACTCAGACGCCAGCAAGGTGGAGGTGGAGTACTGGTTTGGGCTGGTATCATCAAAGATGAGCTTGTGGGGCCTTTTCGGGTTGAGGATGGAGTCAAGCTCAACTCCCAGTCCTACTGCCAGTTTCTGGAAGACACCTTCTTCAAGCAGTGGTACAGGAAGAAGTCTGCATCCTTCAAGAAAAACATGATTTTCATGCAGGACAATGCTCCATCACACGCGTCCAAGTACTCCACAGCGTGGCTGGCAAAAAAGGGTATAAAAGAAGAAAATCTAATGACATGGCCTCCTTGTTCACCTGATCTGAACCCCATTGAGAACCTGTGGTCCATCATCAAATGTGAGATTTACAAGGAGGGAAAACAGTACACCTCTCTGAACAGTGTCTGTGAGGCTGTGGTTGCTGCTGCACGCAATGTTGATGGTGAACAGATCAAAACACTGACAGAATCCATGGATGGCAGGCTTTTGAGTGTCCTTGCAAAGAAAGGTGGCTATATTGGTCACTGATTTGTTTTTGTTTTGTTTTTGAATGTCAGAAATGTATATTTGTGAATGTTGAGATGTTATATTGGTTTCACTGGTAAAAATAAATAATTGATATGGGTATATATTTGTTTTTTGTTAAGTTGCCTAATAATTATGCACAGTAATAGGCACCTGCACACACAGATATCCCCCTAAAATAGCTATAACTAAAAACAAACTAAAAACTACTTCCAAAACTATTCAGCTTTGATATTAATGAGTTTTTTGGGTTCATTGAGAACATGGTTGTTGTTCAATAATAAAATTAATCCTCAAAAATACAACTTGCCTAATAATTCTGCACTCCCTGTATATATATATATATATATATATATATATATATATATATACATACATATATATGTATATAGATATATGTGTGTGTACATATGTATTTATGTATTTATATGTGTATATATGTATTTTCAGACATATATAAACACATATAGACATACACATAAGTGCTTTGGAGCCCTTTGCAGTCAAGTAGATAAAAACATGTAAAAACATAATTATGCAATATTCATATTTAATAAAAAAGTGTTAAACTATGTATTTACTGTAAATATTTCACTTCCAATGTTCTTCACATAGCAGAATATGTTCTAAGTATTTATAAATAGATAATCCTATATATTATTATTATTCTTTATTTATAAAGCGCCAACAGATTCCGCAGCGCTGCTCATGTTTACAAGGATACATTACAATGGAGAAACAATACAATAAAATACAAAATTTTACAGACAAATACAGGGAGAATTGAGGGCCATATTCCCGTGGGAAACAGGAGGATGGGAAACAGGAGGTGGGGACTGCAAAGGTGAGAATGATATTAGTGAGGAGATAGATGAGGGCAACTGTTAGGTAAGTGAAGTTAATGGTATTTTGTATCAAAATACCATTATATATATATACTGTATGTATATGTGTATATATATATATATATGTGTGTGTGTGTGTGTATTTATGAATAAATAGAACATATTTTTCTATGTGAAGAACATTGGAATGTGAAATATTCATATTCTCATGTCGGGTTAGCGCACATGAGTTCATGCGATCGGGTTTGCATGTGAGTAGGGTGAAAGGCTTTTTTACACTTTTTTGCTCCTTTTATGGGGGAATACGTTAACGTGCGTGATATTCTAACTTTTTCTTTTTGTGCTTATCGGGTTAACATAAAAGTGAAAACAGTTTACTTTTCACCCATATAAATATTTGACAAGGAATTGAGTTTAACGATCAGTGCTCTTCATATTTTCTTCCTTGCTTCAGTTACTCAGCACATTTTTGTGAGAAATTTTATGAAACAAGGGGGGCGGGTATATTAATGTTTCATGTCTTTAGAGTGCATAGATACTAAACATGTATATGTTTTATTAACCTAGCATGGCCTACAAAGTTGAAAAATGTCATAGACCTGTGCAAGCATTTTCATGGCAGAACTAAATATCCCCATTCTTCAGTTCTAAGGGTTGAACTATTCCACATATGCAATAGTCCTATACCTTCTATTTTTATTGTTTTTGTTTTTATGTTTTTGTTTTTATGTTTTTGTTTTAATGTTTTTATTTTAAATAGCAATAGTAATAATAATAGTAATAAATGTCCCTTTATTTTTGGTAAGCCTCTGTTAATTTAGTATGCAAACCCTCCCTCCTCCTGTTTACAACAACAAAAATCACCCCAAGGTGTCTAGTGGGGATGGGGGGGGGGGGGGACAGATGTATGGGCAGGAGAGTGCTATAAAACAACCAGTATTTTTGTTTTTGTAAGGAAGAGGAGGGAGGGTTTAGATAATAAATCAATTATTAATAATAAAGGAGAGGTGACAAGCTTAGTTTTTCGACTTCTTGTAGAATGTAAAATTAACTTGCTTGGCACTGAAGAGGTTAATATAATGTTACAAATTATATCTCTAATGCAAGGTTTAATTTCTAAATGTTGTACATAGGTTTTGTCAGAAACATTGTGTTTAGAAAAAATGTTTAAAAATTTGAAAAAGTTACATTTAAAAAAAATTACACACTAATATATGAAATTATTAATGTCACACGTGTCATGAATTAATATTATTGGTTAAGTGAAGAAATCTGCATCAGCCATTGTTTTTTTACTTAATTATTCACTGCATATATTTTGCTTGCATGAAGTTCTCTGAGAAAATTCCTATACAAGCCCAACCCCGAAAAGACCAAAAGAGCTTATATATTTAGTGTTTGCTTTTATTTCTTATTTCGTGGATGCAATTTTTGGTTTTAGTAATTCAAATGATAGCTTTTTTAATGTTTTAGAAAAAGCTGCAAAACTTGCATATAATGGTTTGGAATGGAATTCTGATGGATTGGAAAAAAATAAAAACTTATGTTTACCCCTCCAGAGTTGAGTGAGCACCAACTAATTTTACATTTCTACTCTATATAGGGTGACCATATTGCCGCTATTAAAAGGGACACATATTAAAAATACATATGTCAGGGCTATTTTCAGGGCTGTTTAAAGAAATGTTTTGTATAAGAACCCTGACATATGTATTTTTCATATTGTCCCTTCTTAATGCGGCAATATGCTCAACCTAACTCTATATATGAATATGGCTGGTAAACAGGGGTTGCATACTTATGTATCTGCCAGTCTCTGGTCTAATTCTAATCTGGAGTGCCATATGAGTCTGTAGGGCATGCGACTTTAATTGGGTATGTAACTCCTACTGTATAGAGCCAGAATACAAGTCAAACAATACTTTCATTGCACGTGGAGACATAACTTTACACTATGCCCTACTAAATCAGTGTTAATCAATTTGGTATTGCAAGTCACTGGTTAAAAAGGGTAACTAAAGAATTGTTTCATGTATGTGGCTAAATAAGTCTATCCCATATTTAGAACTGGATTTGCTAATTAGCAAGCTAATCCAATTTACCTTGATATTACAAATGTAATGTTGTGTACCCAGTGCATAATATAATCAACTTTTAATATCATTTTTTTTAAAGCTGTTGAAATCTGTTACTTTGAATGGTAACAGTACCCACCAACACTACCTAACCCCACCATAATAAAAGTCTAAATCACTAGACACAGATAACCTCTAAATCACCACCATTACAATGACCCTCCCACCATTAAAATCCCTTAACTTCTATTTAAACCTAAACTGCCACAACCTCCACTGCAAAAAAAACCTAAAACACCACCGCAAATAACCCAACACCACAAAACCCCAATCCACTAAACTTCTCAAAACGCTATGAACCCCTATAAGCCTCCATTTCAATAAACCCCACCACTGTTACAATTCCTTAACTGCTAAACTCCCTAAACCATCATAAACCCAAACTTATTGCAATAACCTCCCACTATTAACCCCATAACCATAGCCCTCAATGCTATTAAATTGTTTGTGTTAAAAGTTCAAAATAATCAATAAGATTAAAGGAAAATGAAGCTCAAACATTTGTCTTTGATGATTCAAATAGAGCATAACATTTTAAACAACTTTCTAATGTACTACTATTAT
The DNA here is from genome assembly GCF_027579735.1 of Bombina bombina. Lineage (NCBI taxonomy): Eukaryota > Metazoa > Chordata > Amphibia > Anura > Bombinatoridae > Bombina > Bombina bombina. The sequence goes on from NC_069502.1 coordinate 657,364,886, forward strand.
CAAATTTGCTTCATTCACTTGGTATCCTTTGTTAAAGGAGCATCAATGCAATACTGGGAGCTATCTGGACACATCTGTGAGCTAATGGCACAAGGCTTATATGTGCATCTACCAATCAGCAGCTTGCTCCCAGTAGTGCATTGTTGCTCCTGAGCCCACCTAGGTATGATTTTCAACAAAGGATACCAACAAAACAAAAAAATATATATGATAGAATTAAATCTTAATCTCTGAATCATGAACGTTTAATTTTGAGTTCACTGTCCCTTTATTACACAGTCCTAATGTCTGGTTTAACCAACCAATAGGATACAATCTATTAATTTTAAAATGTAAATCAACCAACAAGATCCCTGACCATCCTACAGGTCGAAATAAATCTGATAATAGAAATAAAAACATCTAAATAGCTGTATAAAAGCTGTAAATTGCAGGAAAAGAGGCTGAAAAGTGTAAAAAATAAAGAGGGCGACTCCTAGTGCAGATCAATAGGTGAAAAACAAACCCACTAATTGTTCCCAACGGGTGGATACTCACAAGGTGTAAAGCACACTATAGTGCAATTGAAGCATGCTGGGTATATTGCAGTGGCCCAGCGCACATTGAAACCAAGGCTGTTTTCTGCTCCAAACACTCTTAGGTATAAAATGATGGAAAGGAGACTCCAGTATAAAAGATTATTTTATAATCAAAATATTAAAAACAATTGACAGATAAAATCAATATATCTTATCAGTACAACACGCTGGGCGTTTCTCAGCGATAACCACGCTGTTTCCTCAGGCAGGAAAAGAGGCTGAACACAGTGATGAACATTTAGAAGAGGACACCATGGGGCATATCTATCAAGCTCCGGATAGAGCTTGAGGCCCCGTGTTTCTGTCGAGGCTGCAGGCTCGCCAGAAACAGCAATTATGAAGCAGCAGTCTAAAGACCGCTGCTCCATAACCTGTCCGCCTGCTCAGAGCAGCCGGACAGACATTGCTGCAATTCAACGATCGAGTACGATCGGGTTGATTGACACCCCCCTGCTGGCGGCCCATTGTCCGCGAGTCTGCAGGGGGCAGCGTTGCACCAGCAGCTCTTATGAGCTGCTGAAGCAATGCTGAATACGGAGAGCGTTTTGCTCTCCGCATTCAGCGAGGTCTGGCAGACCTGATCCGCACTGTCGGATCAGGTCCGCCAGACTTTGTTAAATAGGGGCCCATGGATCAAGATTTTTGACACCAGACAGCAGAGTTCAGATAATAATTAGAAGTATATTTTTATACGGGGCTTTTTTTTTTTTTTTTTACTGTAGTGTTTTTGTAATAGTAACATTTTTGTTTTAAAAGTACTTTTTTAATAACTAGAGGTTTGGGGGGTCTAAGGTTGGGTAGATTTAGGTGTGGGTGTCTTAGGTATCAGTTCAAATGGAGGTCATAGGGTAGGGGTCAGTTAAAGAAGGGTGTCTTGAGGTGGGGGGTCTATGGTAAGGAGGAATAGTAGTTAGGTTAATAGATGTTAATTTAGCAATGGGAGCCTGGTGGTATAGACATTAAGAGAAGGGTTATGATGGGAGTCATGGTGGTTAAGGTTTAATAGCAGAGGAGATTTTTTTGACTGGGATCTAGTGTTTAGGTTGTTAATAATGGAGGGGGTTTGTATGGGGGTTGTGGTGAGTAGGAGGTTGATAGCAGAGAGCGAGATGTTAGCATTGGGGTTGTGGCGATTGCAGATTAATAGTAGAGGGGGATTAGCGTTAGGAGTTGTAGTGGTAAGAATGCTTAGAGCAGAGGGGGTTTTAGAGGAGGTTGTAGCAGATATTTTTTTACCAGAAGAATTTGGAGTTTATAACAGTTAGTGTGGTCCACTAAGAACTAAGGCTCCAAAGAATTACAGAGATTATAGGAGCTAAAGAGACACTGTAAGTAGTAGAGAATCTAGGAAACTGTCACTCAAAATCTACATAACCTTATGAATTAGAGCAGTGTGCAAGTGTTTGGCTGCACTGGGTCCTTAGAAGAATCTTATCCAGCATCATGCCATCTTCTGGATCAAGACAAGGTGTTCAACATTTATCTCAAGAAAACACATTCCCTCTGTTTCACTTCCAGCTAAAATTTCCTCTCCACCGTTAAACCACTCCCTTTGCTCAGGAATCAATAGTGGAAGGTGCATTATCCATCTCTGAGTTTCACGCTAAGAATAACACACAATGTGAAATTACAAATGGATGGTTAAAAATTTCAACCAGAGCATCTTACCACAGCTAAAACCTTTTTAGCATGTCCAATACTTTTAATAGCACAGACAGTGCTACTGACATGCTCATTGCACTTGTTTTATAAGTTAAGAGTTGTATTGTGCTTGAGCACAATCCAAAATACCTCTGTAAAATGTAGAGATAGTAAATCATTGTTATTGATAATAGTATGCCAGACAACTACATGAAGAACTATTGTTTTGGCACTGGATTTTGGCACCATCAGCTTAGCGCTTGTGCAATATACTACATGAATTTTACTGTGCACTCCCATTGAAGTTTATAATGAAGAATATTGTGCCCTAGACTATCGCTTGGGCGATAAACAATAACTGTGGACTTTAGACCTGTAAAAGTATCTTATAAGGTCCTCCAAATTCACAAACTAATGGCTAGATTACCAGTGTGCTATCTTTGAACAACCTTGTACAATGAATAAAGCACACACATGTATTGCAGATAGATGGTTATATATTTTAACCAAAGAGAACATTTTTAGCGCTATTTTACTTTTCATATATAGTGTAAGAAAGGCTAATACTGTGCTCACTGGGATCATAGTACAAGTGATAAACTAAATGTTGCACTCAAGCATAATTAAAATACTGCTGTAATATTTAGTGCCATTTAAGACCTGATGGTTGCCATTATTATTAATAGTATAGCATAGAAATACATGAATAACTTCAGTACTTGTGTAGGATCAGCTTTGTGCACACTCTCGGCTTAGCATTCAAACAATATCCAACATGAATTTTACTGTGCACCCCCATAGAAGTCTAATAGGTGATGAATTTACAACATGCAGGTGTTAACAGACCCTAGACTATCGCTCGAGCACTAAAAGACATTGTTATTGGATTATGAGCACAAAGTGCTATTGATTGTGTTTGAGTTATGCTAATTCACAATAGCTCTAATATTTTTGTGCTCCAGTTGTTATCTAGACCTTGGTATATAAACGTGAAGGTGATGTGTGGCCTATTAAGGATTTAATGGAAGCCCTTTGAGGAAAACTCCTATTATTATTTTTACCTCACTCTTAATGGAGCACAGAAAGTACTTATATTACTTTTATATATAATTATCATGTTACTGTCATGTTTTCCATTTGTTTCTGTCCTTTGACTCTACTCTCAAACTGGGTGTGTTAATCTGTGCTGCTTTGCTAATTAAAAGGCAATCCATAAAGAATGGTAAATATTGTTGAAGAGATTATATTTAGTGTTTCTGCTTTGTAAACACCCAAATAGTTTAACAAAATTGACTTGTAGTTCTTATCACCGTTTCTCATTAAGGATGGGAAACTTCCTGCTGGCAGATGTTCCATATACTCTATATTCCATCCCAAGTGTGACATTTTAAGGGCATTTTGCACTACTTTAAATGTTTATTTTTATATCAAACAGCTGCAGAACATTCTGCTAGTAAATACATGAGTGCTCATTTGCAGGGATATTAGAAAACCACAAAAGTTTTGTAAAAAAAATAAATATATATGAATTATTAATATTACAGTTTCTGCTTATAATCATTTGCTAAAATATTTACTTTGGATGCACTTTGAAAATGAAGTGATCTCATGAACATTCTGAAATCAAATACTTTGTAGAGCCCAGGGTCTATATCTTTCATGTAGGGATTTAAATGAATGTTGAGCATCTGCTTAATATTTAACAATCATTTTTTTGCAAACGTTTATTTTTCTTTTACTGAATGTAACGTTTGAATATTAAATGTAACATTCAAATGTTAACATTAGAATATACTTAATTCTAATTCTTGTAAATAAATATTTAATTGAATGTTGTACAGTAACATTTAATTTCTGAATGTTAACAGTAATCATCTAAATATTAAAGGGAAAGTTTACCATAAAATTTTCTCGCCTTTAATTTGTTCCATGCTGAAGCGTATTAACCTGTTTATGAAATCTCCTTTACCTTTATACCCTCATTTGAAATAACTGATTTTCTATACTTAAAGGGATACTATACCCAATTTTTTTCTTTCATGATTCAGATAGAGCATGCTATTTTTTTTTATATCTCTTTTTATTATTATTGATTTTCAATATACTACATTTAAACAATACTTTTCCACGTACAGCACATAATTTAAACATAAACATAAACATTGTTAAATTCACAATCATTAATGTTATTAATTCCAACTAAATTGATAAAACAAAAATATTAGCATATGAAGTTGGATCCTAACAGAAATTAAATTATTACTGTAAATTGATCCAGAACACAATCCAATCCTATAATATGCTACTTGTTAGTACCTCCAAAAATAATTTACCAACTTAACGATCAGTAACCTAATCATACTCTTATCATATTCTCACTTATGGTAACTTAAATGATTACAACTTTTGATTATATGTTATGATTTGTACTCATGAATCCATTTCATCTTTAACCTACCTTCTAATTTAGCCCACTTAGCTATCCACTTATCCAGAATAAGCCAAAACAACAAAACAAAGAAAAAAAAAAAAAAAAAGGGAAAAAAGGAGGAGGGGAGGAAAAATAAGATCTGTCTGTCTTCCCAACTCCAATTACCATATCCCCAGGAGTACTAATTATGAATTTTCGAAGGGCAGAATTATCTGATCGATTTCTGAAACTGGGAGTGATTTAATAAATGCCGCCCACTTACTGAAAAATTGCCTAATATCAGACTCCTTGTCGATATTGGTATCTCGCTGTTCTAAAATACATTGTTTCTTGAGGAAGTTTTTAATCTCTGATATAGTTGGTCGATCTCTTAGTTTCCATTTCTTAAAGATTAAATATCTAGCCGCCAGAATAATTTATATAATTAACTTTTCATTGAGCTGATGTTCTTCCTGGTTTTCTAGACAGAACAAGACCTGAGTCCATGAGAGCGCCAGAGGGGAGATCTTAAGTGATACCTTCATCCAGAATTCTATTTTATGCCATGCTATTTTAAACAACTTTCTAATTTACTCCTATTATCACATTCTTTGGTATCTTTATTTGAAAGCAGGAATGAATGCTTAGGAGCTGGCCCATTTTAGAATCAGCACCTGGGTAGCACTTGCTGATTGATGGCTAAATGATTAGTGGCTAAATGTAACTACCAATCAACAAGCGCTATCCAAGTCCTGAACCAAAAATGGTCCGGCTCCTAAACTTTCATTCCTGTTTTTTCAAATAAAGATACCAAGAGAACAAAGAAAAATTGAAAATAGGAGTAAATTAGAAAGTTGTTTCAAATTGCATTCTCTATCCAAATAAAGAGAAAAAAACTGGGTTCAGTATCCCTTTAATAATAGGCTATAGAAAAGCTGTGTAAACATAGCCAGCAGAAGAAATTACACTCCCAGTGGGAGGTAGGAGAGACACATAATAAAATATTAAATTGAATTGTTCTCTTTGAGGTCCTGATAATAAGGAAATTGTAGTGCAGACTTCACAGGGGCTGAACTCACTGAATGTTAAAAGAAAAAGGGTGGAACCATCCAGCACTGCGAGATCTCTCATAGCATTCTAGACAGGAAGATTTTGCTATAATTCTCTAATGGATGTTCTCTGCATTTCTGTATGTGCATATTTAGATCCAGCAGTGATTTTACAAATTACGATTATGTTCTGAAATGTTATGTGTTACTTCAATAAATTAGGATCCTATTTTGTATTTCCCTGTGTATCTTTCATAAATTATATTTTCACTTTGCTTCAGTATGTGAGTGGGACAGGGGACTTCCCTGGTCTGAACAGAGGAGTTCCCAGGGTAAGTCTGAAGCTTTCTGACAATTCTTGTGAAATGCTGTAGCATTTTAAACAAGCTGGTCTCACTGAATTATCTTGCCAGCTGTATGCAAGTAAAGATTCCTCAAAATTAACAATAGACTTATTTAACTGACAGAAAAGTAATATATTCTAAACTAGTAGCAAAAACAAGCTAAATTGTAATTAAAGCATTTTAGTTTCATTTGTATTTGTTGTACGTGAGATTTTATATCACCCCAGGTGTCCTCCTGTTTACTTCTCTCTCCCCTGTTAAATTCTGTATCCCAGAGAGCCTTTATTACTTTCTATGGAAGGCATCTCTCATCTCTCTGTGGCTTTCAGGATCCACACTTTTTCTTATAGAATTCAGTGAGTTCGGCCCCTATAAAGTCTGCACCTTAATTTCTCTCCAAACTTGAGAATCTTTACTTATCAGGCCCATAGAAAGTAACAAAGTTCTCTAGGGAACTGAAGCTGCCGGTCCCAACGCTGCTTTTTAACGCCCGCTGGTATTACGAGTCTTGCAGGTACAGGTGTACCGCTCACTTTTTTGGCCAGACTCGGAAATACCGCAAATCCACTTACGTCAATTGCGTATCCTATATTTTCAATGGGACTTGCATAGCGCCGGTATTACGAGTCTGCCAAAAAGTGAGCGGTACACCCTCTCCTGTCAAGACTGGTACCGCATTTTAAAGTCAGTAGTTAAGAGTTTTACACTACAACGCCGTAGCATAAAACTCTTAACTAAAGTGCTAAAAAGTACACTAACACCCATAAACTACCTATTAACGCCTAAACCAAGGCCCCCCCCCCATCCACATCGCAAACACTAAAATTAAATTTTTAACCCCTAATCTGCCGAACCAGACATCGCCGCCGCTATAATAAATATATTAACCCCTAAACCGCCTCACTCCCGCATCGCAAACACTATTTAAATATTATTAACCACTAATCTGCCGCCCCCAACGTCGCTGCCACTATAATAAATGTATTAACCCCTAAACCTAAGTCTAAAAAACAAACACTAAATTACAGAAAATAATAAAATAATTACAAGATTTTTAAACTAATTACACCTACTCTAATCCCCCTAACACAATAAAAAAGCTCCCCAAAATAAAAAAAAGCCCTACCCTACACTAAATTACAAATAGCCCTTAAAAGGGCCTTTAGCGGGGCATTGCCCCAAAGTAATCAGCTCTTTTACCTGTAAAAAAAAAAGTACAAATACCCCCCAACATTAAAACCCACCACCCACCCAACCAACCCAACTCTAAAACCCACCCAATCCCCCCTTAAAAAAACCTAACACTAACCCCTTGAAGATCACTCTACCGTGAGACCTCTTCACCCAACCGGGCAGAAGTGGTCCTCCAGACGGGCAGAAGTCTTCATCCAAGCCAGGCAGAAGAGGTCCTCCAGACGGGCAGAAGTCTTCATCCCGACGACATCTTCTATCTTCATCCATCTGGTGCGGAGCGGGTCCATCTTCAAGATATCCGACGCGGAGCATCCTCTTCTGAGGACGTCTTCTTACTGAATGACAGTACCTTTAAGTGACGTCATCCAAGATGGCGTCCCTTCAATTCCGATTGGCTGATAGAATTCTATCAGCCAATCGTAATTAAGGTAGAAAAAATCCTATTGGCTGATGCAATCAGCCAATAGGATTGAACTGGCATTCTATTGGCTGATTGGAACAGCCAATAGAATACCAGCTCAATCCTATTGGCTGATTGGATCAGCCAATAGGATTGAAGTTCAATCCTATTGGCTGATTGCATCCGCCAATAGGATTTTTTCTACCTTAATTCCGATTGGTAGGTGTAATTAGTTTAAAAATCTTGTAATTATTTTATTATTTTCTGTAATTTAGTCTTTGTTTTTTTTTGTACTTTAGATAATTTTATTTAATTGTTATTAATTGTATTTAGTTTAGGGAATTTATTTAATTATAGTGTAGTGTTAGGTGTAATTGTAACTTAGGTTAGGTTTTATTTACAGGTATATTTGTATTTATTTTAACTAGGTAGTTATTAAATAGTTAATAACTATTTAATAACTATTGTACCTAGTAAAAATAAATACAAATTTGCCTGTAAAATAAAAAATAAACCCTAAGCTAGCTACAATGTAACTATTAGTTATATTGTAGCTAGCTTATGGTTTATTTTATAAGTAAGTATTTAGTTTTAAATAGGAATTATTTAGGTAATTGTAGTAATTTTATTTAGATTTATTGTAATTATATTTAAGTTAGGGGGTGTTAGGGTTAGGATTAGATTTAGGTTTAGGGGTTAATATATTTATTATAGTGGTGGCGACGTTGTGGGCGGCAGATTAGGGGTTATTAAATGTAGTTAGGTTGTGGCGAAATTGGGGGTGGCAGATTAGGGGTTAATAAATATAATGTAGGGTTGGGTGATGTTGGGGGCAGCAGATTAGGGGTTAATAATATAATGTAGGTGTCGGCGATGTCAGGGGCGGCAGATTAGGGGTTAATAAATGTCAGATTAGGGGTGATTAGACTTGGGGTTCATGTTAGGTGTAGACATAAAATGTGTGTTCCCATAGGATTCAATGGGGCTGCGTTAGGAGCTTTACGCTGCATTTTTGCAGGTGTTAGGGTTTTTTTAGCCGGCTCTCCCCCATTGATTCCTATGGGGAAATTGTGCATGAGCACGTTTTACCAGCTCACCGCTAACGTAAGCAGCGCTGGTATTGAGGTGAGATGTGGAGCTAAATTTTTAAATGCAATAAAACTTAATCTGAAGTGTAAAGTAATATAGAAAAAAAACACAAAGTGTAAATGCAGCAGAAATCTCATACCATGCAGGAATTTATTGCACTGGGCTTGACTCTCCTTCACATACAGTAATGCAGGGAATGCCCCTTGGAGAAGTATAGGAAATTCAGTGCTAGAGGATAATTTTATATCATCTTGTCTGAGCGGAGAGCTTTATATCATCATGCCCTAAGTGTTAAAGTGATTGTAAAGTTTAATGATTTAAAGACCAGAATCTAAAAATACTCTTAAAAATAGGGGCTCTTTAAGTCATTAAACTTTACAATGATGCTTCTTTTTTAAAATACCTTTTTCCCTTTAAAAGCACAGTAAAGTCAAAATTAAACTTTCATGATTCAGATAGAGCATGCAATTTTAAACAACTTTTGAATAAAGTTCTATTATGTAATTTGCTTTGTTCTTTTAGTATCCTGTTTTGAAAAGCATACCTAGGTAGATTCAGAAGCAGCAATACACTGCTGGCTAGCTGGTATTTGGTGGCTGCACATACATGCCTCTTGTCAATAGCTCACCCATTGGGCGGACAGCTTCTTAACTCGCTAAGCTGTCCGCCCGCCTCCGCTACACACGGGCAGCGGATCTATTGATCCGCTTGCCCGTATGTACCATTACACACTCATCGGAGTTTATAATGCCCGCCCCTTCAATCGCGCGACCAATCACGGGACTGAAGGGGCTGTCAATCAACGAGAGCGAGCGTGCTCTCAGTGATTTTGCTTTGCCACCTAAGAGGTGGCGTAGGGTGTAGGTAGCAGCGGGCTAATGACCGCTGCTTCTTACATTGCAGGAAGCAGGCTTGCATATGCGAACCTGCCTTGCAAAGGCTCCGGAGCAGCTTTCGCTGCTTCGTACATGGAGCCCATTGTGTTCAGCTAACTTCCAGTAATACTTTGCATCTCTTTTAATAAGAGTTACCAAGAGAATAAACCAGATTTGATAAAGAAGTAAATTGGAAAGTTGTTTAAAATGGTATGTTTTATACAAATTTGGGGTTTCATGTTCCTTAATGGCAGAACACATGTCAAGCGTAACATTTGTTCTGCCACTTAAATTTCAAAATACAGACATTGGCCCATCCCTATTTTTATGTTACCCTTTTTGCCAGTTTTTAGCAGGAAATTTTCCAATTGCTCTTTTAAATAGCTCTTTTAAACCACAACCCATTAAACTGAGCTTAAATTGAAATCAGACCTCCACTTATGTTTTTATATACACAGAAATGTTTCCTTATCCTATCTCTGTCTGTATACCAAAGCCCATTACTTGAAGAAAAACAACAAGAAGAAAATGAACATTTAAAAACATAATTTTCTTCCTTTTTTTTTTTCTTCTTCAAGTAATGGGCTTTTGTATACAGACAGAGATAAGATAAGGAAGCATTTCTGTGTATATAAAAACATAAGGTCTGATTTCAATTTAAGCTCAGCCCACTGGGAATGTCATTTCATCTCTTAAATGTAGTTATATAATAGGTAAAGGAGCTATTTGTAAACAATGTTATTCACTTCAGGTAAAATGGATAATTGGGAACAAATTAAAGGCGAGAAACTTTAACAGTACACTGTCCCTTTAAATTAAATAGCCATAATAGTAAAAAAAAAATGACAAGCTCCTTAAGCAGCACTGGCTATCAACGTCTAGCAATGCTGATTGGATCAGCGGTCGTCTCTGCTTGGAACATGCAAAGAACTGCCGGGGGTTAAGCACATAGTAGTCCAAGGTCGCTAGTCTTAAAATTACATGCTCAAACTAATTAGAGTATCTAATTGTTTGACTGTTATGGTCCTTTATATGCTTCACCTCTCTGTTCTTATAAATGTACCACTGGGAAGAGCTTCAATAAAGGTGCATGGTCTTATTTTTCTTCAGAGGCAGGGATAAAAGAGCTATTCAGAATATCTATCACTGGGGTCACTAAAGGATATAGAAACATGCTACCTGCTGCTTCCTGCTGCAGAGGAGAGAGATCAGGGTGTCACTGCCAATGTCTAGCAGTAAAATAGTACAAAACATGGATTTCAGGTCCTCCTATAAACAGGCCAGTGACAAATGTTTTAAGGCATACATATCTTCATTTACAAAGATACTATTTAATAAATCCTAAACCAGAAGTCAATGCTTGAAATGCGTTGATGCATTTTTAAATTGTATATATAATTATTTTCTTATGTTTTTTTTATTCATACAACTTTGATTATGGAGCATCAGTTCATAAGCTTGTTCTTTAAGAATTTAAGAATATATTCCATTCTTTCTGCATTCAAATCAGCATTTTCTGATTTGAGTATTTTTTATGTCATTAACAACTGCATTCTAATCTATGCAAGGCACTCTAAAACCTGGCCCATCTGGATTTGTGTTCAGGTTGGTTACACAAACAAATGTGTAACAATATTTTTTTAAAGTAGCTGTGAAAATGAAACATCACCCAAAATGAATACATTGTTACACCCATTCATAAGGGCAAGTGATGAAACATAATTTTAGTGTAATTGATTGTTTAAAATGTAGGAAGATGGGCATAAAAGCAGAACAGAGTAGAAATATTTAACATTTTAATGACCACAATGTAACATGTACCTCGCTGGTCATTAAAGAGACACTGAACCTAATTTTTTTCTTTTGTGATTCAGATAGAGCATGCAATTTTAAGCAACTTTCTAATTTACTCCTATTATCAATTTGTCTTTGTTCTTGCTATCTTTATTTGAAAAAGAAGGCATCTAAGCTAAGGAGCCAGCCAATTTTTGGTTTAGCACTCTGGACAGCACTTGTTTGGTTGTTCACCAAAAATAGGCTGGCATCTAAACTTACATTCTTGCTTTTCAAATAAAGATACCAAGAGAATGAAGAAAATGTGATAATAGAAGTGAATTAGAAAGTTGCTTAAAATTGCATGATCTATCTGAATCACAAAAGAAAAAAATTGGGTTCAGTATCCCTTTTTTTTTTTTTTTTTTTTTAATTTTTAAATGCTTTATTGAAATAATTAAAACATATACATAACAAAAAGGGAGTTTACAAGAAGTCTCCCTGACAATCAAGAATCAAGAATATAAGTAAAAGAACAGAAATAAAAACAAAAACATAGAATCAGTATTACATCAATGAAATCGATACATGATAGTCAGTACAGTTTACTCAATATAGAAGGGTTTACATATTAATCTATTTTCTTTCTCTCTTCCAGTATATCCTCTTTTCCCATGTATTTTTGGACCAATTTATATTGTCCCTTTAGTTTTAGCCGCTCTATATATAAACAATTTCTATGAATCTCTATTTTCCCCTATGTTAAAGATGAGGGCTAGAGATTTCCCGTATTCAATACTGCTCTTAATCTATCTATAGGTGCAGCTATTTTAGTGATGCTTCATATTCCTCCCAATAGAATTTCATGGAGTAATAAAAGTCTAGTCTGTTAGTTTGGTGGAAGTGATATTTTTCTAGGAGCAGCAATCTAGTAACATTGGCTCTCCACTCTGTCATTGTCGGGATTTGTGCCGTTTTCCATAGTCTGGGGATTAATTGCTTGGCTCCGCTAATCATCAGATAGAATAGTGTTAGTCTCTAGTGGCATGGGATTTTCGGTGGCTTATTAAAGAGGAATATTTTGGGGTCTAGTATCTGATTCTGAGCTACAATTGTTGAGATTTCTTTATTCACTCCTTCCCAATATTCTACAATATACGGACAACTCCACCATACATGTGACAATGTGCCATCTTGCCCGCATCCTCTCCAGCATAGTTTATCAGTCAGTGGAAACATTTTGTTTAGCCTTACAGGATATAGATACCATCTGGTTAATATTTTCATGTTTGTTTCTGTAATGCTCATGGATGAGGGTGACCTCCCCATATGTTTGAAAATGGTTTGCCATTCTTTAGGAGTAATTGTGATATCTAGCTCTGCTTCCCAGTGTCTAGTATAGCGTGGAAGATGCTTCGTGTGGGTATCTAGTAGAATCCTATAAGACATTGAGAGGCCTCTTTTAGTGAGACCTTGGGAATGGCATAAGGTCTCATAGGGTGATAGTTGTCTAGTGAGATCTAGTTTGTTCGTGTTAGTTTGTATATAGTGTGATATCTGAAAATATGAATACCAATTTTGTTCTATCATTGGTGTCTTATCTTTCATTTCTGCCTCAGGTATCAGTTTACCATTGTTAAGGATTGTGCAGAGTGGGAGTAATGAGTGTATTGATGCAGGAAGCGCTTTATTTTTTATTTGTAGTGATGGAATATCGGGATTTGACAAGAGGGGGGTGAGCGGTGAGGGTATGCTGGAAGGTGTAGTCGCTCCTCTAAGCAGTTTGTCCCAAGTGTTAAAAGTTTCAAGGATTATACTAGAGGACTGTGGGGAGAGGTGTCTCTTTGTTTTATGTAGCCAACAATAGCTGCTTAGGGCCACACTGTTAGCCAAATTGTGTTCTAGTTCCACCCATTCTTTATGGTCAGTGTGCTTACTCCAGTCTATTATTCTAGTCAGATGTATAGCTATCCTATAATAGGATAGGTTTGGGACCCCCAACCCCCCATTATCCCGGTCTCGGTACATATAATTTCTAGCTAGTCTAGGTTGTTTGTTACGCCATATAAATTTGAAAGCGAGATTTTGTAGAGTCCTAATGTATGTTTCAGGCAGTTGCACTGGCAAGGTTTGGAATATGTAAAGTATTTTCGGCAGCATGGTCATTTTGAATGAATGGATGCGACCTAGCCAAGAGAGGGGTTTCGGACACCAATTATGAAACTCTATCTGCAAATCTTTTAACAGTTTTTGATAATTTAGTAAAAACAATTCCTGTGGGGATTTAGCTATTTGTATCCCTAAATATTTTATAGTCTTCAGTCGTACGGGGAATCCGTACCTGGATTCTATCTGTTTAATTTCTGCTTCAGGGATCCCTACATTTAATAGTTCCGACTTAGTATTATTTATTTTATAAAAGGACAGTGCTCCGAATGTGTCACATTCATCTTTCAGTGCTTCTAAAGAACTGATGGGTGATGTAAGTGTTAGTAGCACATCATCAGCGTAAAGTGACATCTTATACTCTTTATTGTTTATTTTTAGCCCCTTAATTTCCTTATTCTGCCTTATTCTGGATGCTAATATTTCCATAGCTAACACAAATAAAATCGGGGATAGAGGGCAACCCTGTCGTGTTCCATTACGAATATGCACTATATCTGAAAGGGAGTCATTTAATTTTATGCGGGCAACGGGGCAGGTGTACAGTGCCAGTATTCGATCAATCGCAGTTGTACCAAATCCAAATTTATATAGGGTTTCTCGTAGAAAAGACCAATTTAACCTGTCAAAGGCCTTTTCTGCATCTATTGCCAAAAAGGCCGTTGGGATTTCGTGGGCCTGCGCGAATTCTAATAGATTTAGTACCTTAATGGTGTTATCACGTGCCTCCCTATGAGGCACAAAGCCCACTTGGTTCAAGTGTATCAGTTGCGGCAAGAAGATATTAATACGTGTCGCAATAATTCTGGCGAATATTTTTAAATCCACATTTAGGAGTGAGATTGGTCTAAAATTTGGGGGTCTATCGCTAGATTTCCCTGGTTTTGGTATGACCGAGATTTGAGCCTCCAGCATTGATTGGGGAAATTGGGTCTTATCGTTTATATTGTTAAAGATTATTTTTAAATGCGGAACCAAAATGTGTTGGAATTTTTTATAATATTTTACTGAGAGGCCATCAGGCCCCGGGCTTTTTCCGCTGTTTAATTGGGAAATGGCTTTTTTTATTTCCGACTCTAAGATCGGGGTGTCCATTGACTCTTTTTGATCATCAGTCAATCGTGGCACCTGCACCGAATCTAAATATGAGGATATGGTCAGCGGGGGTGCATCTTGTTTCTCTGTACTTCTTATGTCATATAAACCCCTGTAATAAGTTTCAAATTGTTTCATTATATCTGAGGTGGTGTGTACTATCTTGCCTTCCTGTGTTTTAATGCTGTGTATATATGTTTTAAGTTTCCTCATCTTCAATGAGCGAGCAAGCATTTTGCCTGCCCTGTTACTTTCAAAATGAAATTTTTGCTTAGTGCGTTGTGCCATTAGGTTATATTCCTTGAGGAGCAGGGTCTGTAGTTCTTTCCTTAGTTGTTGCATCTGAGTGTATATCTGTGTATCTTTAGGGTTTTGTTTGTGTGCGTATTCCGTCCTCGTCAGAGTTTGAGACAGGTTCAAATACTGCTGTCTAGCCGTTTTATTTATATGTGACTTTATCTTTATAAATTCTCCTCTCATGTAACATTTGTGTGCTTCCCATACAATATATGGGTCGCTTTCTTCTATAGTGTTGAAAGTAAAGTATTCGGTGAGTGCGTGTGTGGTTTGTTCAAGGAGAGTTTTTGAGTCTAGCAGAGTATCGTCTAATTTCCATGTGTAGGGATGAATTGGTAGGTTTGGCCATTTAAATTGTGTGATAACTGCCGAATGATCCGACCAACTGGTATGAGAAATTCTAGATGTTTGTGTGAGCATTAAGCCGTCAGCGTTCGTAAGTGTATAGTCAATTCTACTATAGGTGTGGTGTGGGTGCGAGAAGAACGTGTAATCTCTCCTGTCTATATGTAGAAGTCTCCAAATGTCATGTAGGTTGCAATCTTTTAACATTTTCCCTAGGAACCTAGTAGTTTTGTTGGGGGCATTGTTGCTAGGGTTTGAAGTATCTATCACTGGGTTTAGAGAAATATTAAAATCACCTCCCACCACTAGCACTCCCTTTGTTATGTCTATAATTTTGTTAAATGTCTTCTTGAAAAACTGTCTTTGTTTGGAGTTTGGTGCATATATATTGACTAGGGTTGTCGGGATACCATAAAGGAGGCCAAAGACTCCCAAAAATCTGCCTTCTGTGTCTTTGCTTGTCTGTATATGTTTGAAAGGTATATCCCTATGGAGCAATATACTTACTCCATTTTTTTTAGTTGTAGCTGAGCTATGGTAGTGTTGGGTGAACTGGTTCCCTAAATATTTTGGTTCTTTAAGATTTACAAAGTGAGTCTCTTGTAGGAATAAGATGTTTCCCTTCCTTTTGGAGAGATCTAGCATGGCCATGGCTCTTTTCTGTGTTGAATTTAAGCCTTTGGTGTTTTGTGAAATAAGCACAATGTTTCTATTTGTATGTGTCATCGTGATGTTTTATCACCTTCAGCAAAACATGTAAATATCTATTATTTCTACTACATATCAGAGACCATCCTTGTATTGACAACCGGTTTTCACTGGATAACTTTCTGACTGAATCTATGCAAAACAATATCAAAAACATAACAGTGCATACTTTATGAAACTGAAAAGAATTATAGTGAAAATACAAATTAAACATTTTGATGTAACATAAAAAAAACAAGAAATACCCGATTGGTATTTTAAGAGCTAGTAACATGTCAAATGACATAAATCTCTTGAGCGGGGATATTTCCAGCTCAGTATAGAGCTCATATTTTTAAATTCTAAGTAAAGCCTATAACATGCCTAGCATAAACATAGTTGTAGATTTTGCCTCGATTTTTAAATCCGAAAATCTTGGTAATTTATAAAATAATTCTAACTTATATTGTACATTATTTTGATTATACTAGAGGGTTTGGCAGTTATGAGTACAATTGTGAAACAGCAGGAAGTCCTTTAATCTTACCCTTCCATGAGGTCCTTTAACCACTCGAACCAAGAAGGGGGGAGTCTTAGACAAAAAAGAACTGTTTATTTAGCTGTAGTGTCTTATTGTCCTTTAGAGTGTTTATAAAAAACTGTTAAGAGTTAGTGAGTTTCTGGGCCTTTGTTTTGGTATTCACCCTTTGCCATCTCTTTGGGTCCTCATATGTAGCTTTTTTCTTCGGCGGTTGCTGCTCCTCTTCAGACACTTCTATCCTTGGTGGGTCTAGGTCCAGTGCAGAGCAAAAGTCTCCGATATCCTCTGTACCTTTGCACAGTACTTTCCTATTACCATGGAGAACATAAAGATGGAAGGGGAAACCCCATCTATATAAGATTTTCTTTTGACGGAGGAGGGCAGTGAGTGGCGCTAGTTCCCTTCTTCTTTGGAGTGTGCGTTGAGACAAGTCTTGATAGAATTGCAACACAACCCCTCTGAATTTTACAGGTTGATTCTTCCTTGAAAGGTTTAAGAGTTCCTCTTTCTCTGTGAATTCTTTGAATTTCATAATTATATCCCTTGGAGGGGCTGTGTCAGGTGGCTTCGGTCTCAATGCCCTATGGGCCCTAACCCAGGGTATATCGGTTGTTGGTGTGACATTTCTCAAGTGACCAAACAGAGCCGGTAGGTATGTTGGAAGATCTTTGGGGAGTACCGATTCTGGTATGCCCCGGATTCTCAGATTCTTCCGGCGGCTGCGGTTCTCCAAGTCCTCAATTTTATCATATAATTCTGCTATCAAGGATGTGTGCTGTGTAGTAGATTCCTGAACAGAGTTGATGTCCTCTTGCAGAGTATCAGTAAATTCTTCCAAGGCCTCTATTCTGCTGCCCATAGTGTGCAAGTCTTGTTTGATTTCTGCAATTTCTTCTCTGATACAGGAGCGTATTATATCTGCTATGTCTTGTTTAGACGCCAGAGAAGACAGTAGTGTGTTAGGGACTTGCGTATTCTCTTCTATGTGGTCTATGAGGGGTTGTGGTGAAGCTTACTTCTGTCTTGGAGTTAATATTCCTATGCCTTCCGTCCTGACTTTAGGGCTTGATGGAGAAAAGAATTGTTCCATAGAATTATCTTTTTGGCTAACTGCCTTGAGCGGTTTAGAGGGCCTGGATGTGCGTTTGTTATTCATGTTAAGATATTTCTGGCGCCTTTATAGGAAGCACTGTCTAATATTGAAAAAGGGATAGACTGTATGTCCCACGTGCAAGGTGTAGCCAATGCTTTGGCGTATTGTCTACTTCAATCTTAGAATTACTTTCTTTAAGGTAAATTGTAGTTTAGTCCGTGTTGTATTACTTATGTTTTTAAGGCACTCCTGCCTGCTTATGTGTTTTCTGGGTCTTGACTGACACGGTTCAGGGCCGTGTAACTCCTTTCACCTGTGTTTTTAATCTTGTGCCGATTGTAGAGTTATAGTTCAAAATGGGTATTCCAGATTGCCCTGCTGTTGTTTAAAGGTTGCTCTACCAGTTATTTTTATGTTATAGTATTCCAGGGATTATTTGGCACAAATTAGATCATAAATCTTTTCCGGGTGTGTATAAGCCGGTTCCCTAGCTTATTGATGCACCCCACTTTTAAACTTGTATATGTAAATACTGCTTTGTTTTCTGTGCGGGTCAGGATAAGCCCCTGTATTAGAGTCTTACCCCTCTGTTTGTCTGACTTGGCGTCTCCGGTCTGCTCTTCGTCTCCTCCGTGCTGCCGCCGTGTTAATTTCTAAGTGCGACACCAGTTTTTTGAGGCTGTGACGGCAACTTGGCTCTCAGTCTTTCTTTATGGTCTCTTCGGTCATGAGAGGTATCTCTGTGTGCCCCCTGCTATTCCGGTTCGAAATAGATAGGTCTTGGAGCTATTTTATAAGGCTTAAGGCATGTTCTGGCGGAAATCTTGTAGCTGGTGCTCAGAGCATCGGAGTTATGCAGCCATCTTAGCTGCGGCCAGCTCCGCCCCCCCCCCGGTTCAGTATCCCTTTAAGGGTTTCTCTGATTTATAATACCCTTCATCCTCCATTCTGGTCATCGGAAACAGTGCGGTCCTGCTGATGGCAGCGAGACCATGCTATTAGTAACATAAGCCCCGTAGAAAGACAAGCGACATACAAAGTATGTGACTGGCCCTTATGGGGTTAATATATGTGATAACAACACATAATTATTTTATACTGACATTTATATGGTACATGTAAATACTGTGAAGCCTCAATAATATGATCTAACACTGAGACGTGTTGTGGACTTCTTTTGTCAGTATCCTCCTGGAGGTGTTCTTTTCCCTTTTTGTGCAATGTTTATTCTATTGGGTATCTGATTAGTGATGTGGCGAATAGTTTGCCGACGAATAGTTCCCGGCGAATATAGCTTGTTTACGTTCGCCGCGGCGGGCGAACATATGCGATGTTCGGTCCGCCTCCTATTCGTCATGATTGAGTAAACTTTGACCCTGTATCTCACAGTCTGCAGACACATTTCAGCCAATCAGCAGCAGACACTCCCTCCCAGACCCTCCCAGCTCCTGGACAGCAGCCATTTTAGATTCATTCTGATCCTGCATTCTTAGTGAGAGGAGGGATAGTGTAGCTGCTGCTGATTTTATAGGGAAATTCATAGCTAGGCTAGTGTATTCAGTGTCCACTACAGTCCTGAAGGACTCATCTGATCTCTGCTTTAAGGACAGCACCTCAAAAAGCTCTTTTATGGGCTAGAACATCTTTTTTTTTTTTTTTGCCTGTGTAATTTTGACTGTGAAACATCAGTCTGCTAGTGTAATCTAATTGCAGTTGCCTGCCTGCCAGCGTGTGTGCCAGGCCCACTTGCTAAGTGCTACCACTCATATCTGTTGTAACAGTAGTGTAAATTTAAAAAAAAAAACTTTTTTGACTCTGAAACATCAGTCTGCTAGTGTAATCTAATTGCAGTTGCCTGCCTGCCTCCCAGCGTGTGTGCCAGGCCCATTTGCCAACTAGTGCCACCACTCAGAGTAATTTGTTGTAACAGTAGTGTAAATATTTTAAAAAAAAAAAAACTTTTTTGACTGTGAAACATCAGTCTGCTAGTGTAATCTAATTGCAATTGCCTGCCTGCCAGCGTGTGTGCCAGGCCCACTTGCCAACTAGTGCCACCAATCATATTTGTTATAACAGTATTGTAAATATTTAAAAAAAAACTTTTTTGACTGTGAAACATCAGTCTGCTAGTGTAATCCAATTGCAGTTGCCTGCCTGCCAGCGTGTGTGCCGGGCCCACTTGCCAACTAGTGCCACCAATCATATTTGTTATAACAGTATTGTAAATATTTAAAACAAAAACTTTTTTGACTGTGAAACATCAGTCTGCTAGTGTAATCTAATTGCAGTTGCCTGCCTGCCAGCGTGTGTGCCAGACCCATCTGCCAAGTTAGTGCCACCACTCATATTTGTTGTAACAGTAGTGTAAATATTTTTTAAAAAAACTTTTTTGACTGTGAAACATCAGTCTGCTAGTGTAATCTAATTGCAGTTGCCTGCCTGCCAGCGTGTGTGCCAGGCCCACTTGCCAACTAGTGCCACCAATCATATTTGTTATAACAGTATTGTAAATATTTAAAACAAAAACTTTTTTGACTGTGACACATCAGTCTGCTAGTGTAATCTAATTGCAGTTGCCTGCCTGCCAGCGTGTGTGCCAGGCCCACTTGCCAACTAGTGCCACCAATCATATTTGTTATAACAGTATTGTAAATATTTAAAACAAAAACTTTTTTGACTCTGAAACATCAGTCTGCTAGTGTAATCTAATTGCAGTTGCCTGCCTGCCAGCGTGTGTGCCAGGCCCACTTGCCAACTAGTGCCACCAATCATATTTGTTATAACAGTATTGTAAATATTTTAAAAAAAACTTTTTTGACTGTGAAACATCAGTCTGCTAGTGTAATCTAATCGCATTTGCCTGCCTGCCAGCGTGTGTGCCAGGCCCACTTGCCAACTAGTGCCACCAATCATATTTGTTATAACAGTATTGTAAATATTTAAAACAAAACCTTTTTTTACTGTGAAACATCAGTCTGCTAGTGTAATCTAATTGCAGTTGCCTGCCTGTGTTAGTTATGCAAAACTGGGAAATGGGTAATAAAGGGATTATCTATCTTTTAAAACAATAAAAATTCTGGTGTAGACTGTACCTTTAAATGGGGAGTTTGGTCTGTCACTGTGAAGCGGGCGTAACCCTTACACTACATGATCGATACAACATCATACCTGATGTTTTAAAGCATGTTATTCCAAACAATTTAGGAATGTTAGGTGATTTATGCCCTTTATGGCTTAAAACCAGACTCTGCATCAACTATGTAATTTTCCATGGGAGTTTTGCCATGGATCCCCCTCCGGCATGCCACAGTCCAGATGTTAGTCCCCTTGAAACAACTTTTCCATCACTATTGTGGCCAGAAAGAGTCCCTGTTGGTTTTAAAGTTCGCCTGCCTATTGAAGTCAATGGCGGTTCGCGAACAGTTGCGGAGGTTCGAGTCCGCCGTTCGCGAACCAAAATTTTTAGGTTTGCGACATCACTATATCTGATGATATTCCTGAAAGACTACAAATTACTTTCATAGCCATTTCATTATTTGTGACTCTGCAATAATCTCCCCACAACAAGTAAAGTTATGTATGAACTTATTTCTTAGTTTGGACATGTAAAATAGACAAGGTAAAGTAAATTAAACTATTTATTAGACATTTGTTTGAGAACCAATAATACAGACACCAGCCCTCTGCCCAGAGAGCATTTTAGTTCATTTAAAGGGACAGTCTACACCAGAATTTTTATTGTTTAAAAAGATAGATAATCCCTTTATTACCCATTCCCTAGTTTTGCACAGCCAACACAGTTATATTAATATACTTTTTACCTCTGTTATTACCTTGTATCTAAGCCTCTGCAGACTGCCCCTCATTTCAGTTCTTTTGACAGACATCCATTTTATCCAATCAGAGCTGGCTCACCTGGGGCGCGATCTGATATACGGCGTAGTTTTCGGCGCAAGCGAGGGAACCCACGCCGCCCGTAATTTCACCTCGCAACTCGACCTATCCAATATACTGCGCCGTCAGATGCTAAACTGGTGTAAGTAGGAAAAACCTGCGATCAACTAAAATGTGCGCAAATACACATTTTAGTCATCGCAAGTACTTACGCCAGTATTTTGTTCACTTAAAGTCTCAATAAAGTGTAGTTTTATGCAAATTAGGCTACGAATCGTAAAAAACAACGGCCAGTTCTAAAAGATGCGCCACGTAATTACGCCATTCAAAAATCATACATAAACCCATGCGCAGCGGCCATTTTCTTTAGTGTGTTTGGTTGGTTCTTGGAACTACAGCACACTACAGTGAGTAGAGAGATTAGTGGTAAGAGTAGTGAGAGAGGAGCATTTCATTAAGTTAGTTAGGTCGGATTGTTGGATTGGTAAGCCTGTACATTTACTTACACTTTTTTTACATATTGCACACATTTTGCATACACACATAAACAAAATACACAACACTTTTTTTTTCTAACACCTCACACATTTTATTTATCTTTTACAGTGTGATAGGCTGAGTGTTTGGTTGTGATTGTGTGTGATTGAATTGGGAGTGAGTGTGTGAGTGTGTGTAGTTTGAGGATGACAGGGAGAGCTAGGGTGGGGGGGGGGAGGGAAGGGGAGTTGCAGGGAGAGGATTATGGACAGGAGGAGCAGCAGGGTCCCCGTCAGGGAGTGAGTGGAGTGGGGAGAGGGAGAGCTAGAAGGGAGGATGGGAGTGGGGCTGCCCCAAGGCCAGGCACACTCAGAAGAGGGATAGAGGGTGCACATGGGGATAGAAGGGGGGAGGAGGGAGAGGATATGGAGGAACCCACACCAGGGACATCCCAGGGAGGGAGCCAGGCGGCCCAGGACGAGGAGCACATGAGGTGCCCCAACTTCTCTTTTGCAGAAAACCTTGCGCTAGTCCAGGCCGTCCTGGAGAACCACACCGCACTCTTTGGCCAAGAGAAGGGCAAAGGAGTTGCCCGAAGGTGGAAAGATGCATGGCTGAAGGTCGAGGAGGCAGTCAACGACGTGGCCCAGCAGAGGAGGAATGTGGATGGGCTCAAGAAAAGGTGGAATGACTGCAAGAGGCGGGTCAAGGAGAAAATGGGCCAAGAAGCCATGCAGCAGAGGGGAACAGGCGGTGGTCCTCACCAGGAGGCGGAATATAATGAGTGGCAGGAGCTCATTCGCAGGTCCCTGAGCGTCACAGCAGTCCATGGACTTCCAGGGGCTCGTGACTCAGGGACTGCAACATCAGCACAGCATGTTGGTGAGTAACATCGCACACACCAGTATTATATGTATTTGAGATATAACATCCTTTAGTGTCACACATTCATGTACACAATGAGGAGCATGGTATTTGGCCTACTAACAAAAACATCTACAATTATATTTCACATTAAAGGGACATTAAACCAAAGCTTTTTATGTCATTATTCGGATAGAGAATACAGTTTTAAACAACATCCCAATTTACTTCTATTATGTAATTTGCTTCATTATTTTGTTATTCTTTGTTTATTAAATATCAATAGAACACAAAGTAAGGTATGTGTGACACACACACACCAAAGCAGCGCAATAAACCTGAAAGTTACCAATTAAATATCATATGTTAAAAATAAATAGCTATACCTGACAAAAATATGTATAGATTCACAAATTTAAAAATAACAACACAAAGTCCAAAAATATAAACACAAAGAATGTTCTTTATACTTATTCTGGATATATATTAATAATTGAAATGAAGCAAAAGACTCCAGCAGCTCCTCTGGAACAGGTGATTCCACAGACCTTGATAGCAAACACGTTTTTTTTCTCTGAAAGTAGAGAAGAGAAGAGCGCGGACTCAAATGCAGAGTAACAACAATTTAATAATACACACGACAAATGGCCACTCACAAGATAAAAAAGTAAAATCAGCATATATATGATAAAACCATAGACTTATCGACTCATGCCGGCATCCTTCTGTGTTAAGGAGATGTCAGAATAAGCGTGTCCCTCCACTGCCTTCCAAGTGTGGCCAAGTTCAGGTATGTCAGAGTCGGTATCAGTCCGTGAGGAGTATCTTCAAGCAAAGTTCATTCAAATAGCATCAAATATGAACCAAAGTTATTAGTCAATGTTTGACCGCTTGAATAAAATACACGGGGGATAACAAGCTAAATGTGCGTTATAGCTGTGAGTTAACGTTCCTCTGCTCTTATACCTCCAAGCTCGTAGCTGCAGACTTAGAGCTGGGGCGGCTTCACAGGAACGGATGGCTCAGGGGGTGGACGGTGGGCGGTTCTCTACGCGTTTCGTCACGTCTCGGCGTGACTTTCTCAAGAGTGCTGTGTAAGGGGGAAGGAGAGGCTCTATAAAGGGGAGTGTCACTACACACACCCTCTTGTCTGACCAATCCTGTGAGGTGAAACACGATAGTATTTAGTGGATAATAAAAAACATAGTGTTAAAAGGATAAACATTACATTATATACAATATCGCAATAGTAAATACATAATACATATACATATCAATTAATATATGAAGCAAACATATTAGTAATACCAAAAGATAAAAACAAAGATATAAATAAGTTAATATCGATATACTTAAAAAAGCTGAACATTCAGATACTAGAAAGCTGTGTATATACATATATAAAACAAAGTTTGAACCCATGCATAATAAGTGCATATAATAAATATGTATATAAAAGGCGATAACACACAAATGATATTGGAAAAATAGATATAAAAATAAATTATATGAATATTATAAAAATATGTTATAAAAAGGCCTGCAAGTCAATTTCTATATTGAGCCCATTAGGCTCCAAACAATTGAGATTTTTAATCCAAAGCCAGATACAATATTATTTAAGAGAAGAGAAAAATCAAATATAGAATTAGAGAACATGTAAATAATATTGTATCTGGCTTCGATAATCATAGTGTGTCTCGCCATTTTAAAACCCACCATAATCAAAATCCCCGAGATCTTTCTGTCAAAATTATAGAGTGGATTAAACCTAATGTATGGGATACCAATAGGTTATTAAAACTCAGAAAACAAGAAACTTTTTGGATTAAAAATCTCAATTGTTTGGAGCCTAATGGGCTCAATATAGAAATTGACTTGCAGGCCTCACGGACTGATACAGACTCTGACATACCTGAACTTGGCCACACTTGGAAGGCAGTGGAGGGACACGCTTATTCTGACATCTCCTTAACACAGAAGGATGCTGGCATGAGTCGATAAGTCTATGGTTTTATCATATATATGCTGATTTTACTTTTTTATCTTGTGAGTGGCCATTTGTCGTGTGTATTATTAAATTGTTGTTACTCTGCATTTGAGTCCGCGCTCTTCTCTTCTCTACTTTCAGAGAAAAAAAAACGTATTAAATATCAATGCACATGGGTGAGCCAATTACATGAGGCATTGATGTGCAGCCACCAATCGGCAGCTTCTGAGCCTATCTAGATATGCTTTTCAGCTAAGAATATCAAGAAAATGAAGCAAATTAGGTAATGGAAGTAAATTACAAAGTTGTTTAAAATTGCATGCTCTAGCTGAATCATGAAAGAATAAAAATGGGTTTAATGTCCATTTAAATGCTACTTAAATGCTCACATTGAAATTCATGATATGAGGTGGAATAGTGAAATACTAACATGTCTCAGAGTAACACAGGCCACAAGCCACATGTAGAGTTTTCAGTAAATGGACACTATAGCCATCACAAACTTTTAGCTCAAGAAAGCATGTTATGTGCCTACATCAGGCTAAAGGAAATTGTGTGACCATAGTGTCACTTAAAGAAAACATTTTCTCCATCACTGACATGTACACAGAACTATTGTATGAATCACATACATGTATACTTTGCATATTAGAATCCCTCATATCACAAATCACAATGTGCACATGCATGTTATAGAGTTTGACATGAGAATGAGTATAGGCCCTAGCATGTATCAATGTACATTGTATGCCCACATGAATATATATATGATTGTACTAATACCTCTCATCATTTGACTCCTCCACAGAACCTCCTGTCACCAGGGTGCAAACGGCCATGCATCCACCACAACCAGCAGGCCAGAGGATGGCTCTACCAGGACCAGCAGGCCAGAGGATGGCTCCACCACTACCACCAGTTCCTCCTGAGGCACCAGCTTTTGTAGTTCTACCTGAGGCACCAGCTGGAGTTGTTGATCCTGAGGCACCAGCTGTCATTGTTCATCATGAGGCACCAGCTGGGGTTGTTGATCCTGAGGCACCAGCTGGGGTTGTTGATCCTGAGGCACCAGCTGGGGTTGTTCATCCTGAGGCACCAGCTGGGGTTGTTCATCCTGAGGCACCAGCTGTCATTGTTCCAGATGCAACAGCAGCTAGAGGTGAACCTGCGCCTATAATCCCTGCTGGTGAACAGCCTTTAGATCCTCTGACTTCTGCCCTGGGCGACGAATACATTGCCCTCCAGAGGAGGCAAACATCAGCCTGCGAGAGGCTCACATCAACCTGTGAGAGAATGCAGAGAGACCAACGCAGGTTTTACAGAAGCCAACAGACTTTACTACAGCGTTCCATTGAGCTGCAACGGGACATGGCAGCATCTTTAAGTGGTATAGTCCAGAACCAATTTCAGATTATGAGAGTTATTTCGGACATGCAGATGCAGAGTGACAACAGATGGCGGGAACAAAACCAACTGTTGGGTGTGTTGGTGAAGCATTTCACACACCAGCAGGACACTGCCTCCAGCCTCTCATCTGTGGCCAGCACTCCTGCAGAATCCTCTGAATCCACACAACCCAGGAGAGGCAGGAGACCCACTCCAGGCCCCTCAGCCCCCTCATCTAAGAAGCCTAAAAAAAAAAAATGATGCACCCCTTTGTGATTGGTTTGACAAACTTGCAGGGGCAGGAATAATAAATGCTTTGAAGAGGTTAACTATTTATGATCAAGCTGCTGATATGTATGTTGTTAAGCATACACTTGTTAGGCCTTCAGAGAGTTATGTTGGTTTCTAAGTCAGTGCAAGGGTTGCTGCGCCTTCAATTTGTGGCGAGATGAGAATGGAGTAGATTTTCTGAAATCTGTGCGCGTAAGTACTTACGCCGTATATTGGATACCAAACTGCGCGTGTTTTGTATGTTAGTCTATGGGCCAAAAAACGATGGGCGAAGGCAGAAATATACGCGCATAACTTCTAAGTTACGCCGTATATAGGATACCAAACCCGCGCAAATATTGGTGTCGCCGGCTTTTGCGGGCGACGATTTATATCGGATCGAGGCCCTGAACTCCACGTGCGTGAGCACAGTGTTATCTATATGACACACATGAACTAACACCCTCTAGTGGTAAAAAACTGTCAAAATGCCCTGAGAGATGAGGCGGCCTTCAAGGTCTTAGAAATTAGCATATGAACCTCCTAGGTTTAGCTTTTAACTAAGAATACCAAGAAAACAAAGCAAAATTGGTGATAAAAGTAAATTGTTTAAAATTACATTCTCTATCTGAATCATGAAAGTTTATTTTGGACTAAACTATCCCTTTAACTCTAATTAACTCTGGAGCAGCACACAGCTTTTTGGAATGTTGAGAATTATAAAGTATTTAAAAACACATTTTAAAAAATGATCAAACATGGACACCTATGCTTATAATATAGCTTGTATGGTAGACAGGAAACCTTAGATTGGAGCTGTTTTTGTTCTATGTCCCCATCCTTGTCAGTCTATCATTTTGACGCCTTAGGGCAGTGTTTCTCAACCGCGGTTCTCAAGTACCCCCAACAGGCCAGGTTTTCATTATAGCTGAACTAGAGCACAGTTGAAATGATCAGCTGGTTGGTGAGAGCAGGTTAGTAACCATGGCTACTGATCAGCTGATTATTTCACCTGTGCTCTAGTTCAGCTATAATGAAAACCTGGCCTGTTGGGGGTACTTGAGAAAGGTGGTTGAGGAACACTGACTTAGGGGACTAAATCTAGGTTTCATTATTATCTAATAATAACATTTACTGAGAACAAAATACTTAATAATGCTTGGTAACAAATTATGCACTTATATAATGTATATTCATTCAGTGTTTTTACTACACATAATTAAAGGGACATGGAACCCGAGATATTTATTTCATGATTCAGAAAGAGCATGGAATTTTAATTTTTCCCCCAATTTACTTCTATTTGCTTCATTCTCTTAGTATCTTTAGTTGAATGAGAAGTAATGCACTACTGGGAGCTAGCTGATCACATTGAGTGAGCCAATAACAAGAGGTACATGTTTATAGCGACCAATCAACAGCTAGCACCCATTGCTGCCCATAACCCTACCTAGAGAGAGAGAGAGAGGCAAAGAGAGAGAGAGAGGCAAAGAGAGAGAGAGCAAAGAGAGAGAGAGAGCAAAGAGAGAGAGAGAGAGAGAGAGAAAAGAGAGAGAGAGAGAAGAGAGAGAGAGCAAAGAGAGAGAGAGAGCAAAGAGAGCAAAGAGAGAGAGAGCAAAGAGAGCAAAGAGAGAGAGAGCAAAGAGAGAGAGAGAGAGAGAGTGAGAGAGCAAAGAGAGAGAGAGCAAAGAGAGAGAGCAAAGAGAGAGAGAGAGAGAGAAGAGAGAGAGAGCAAAGAGAGAGAGCAAATTTAAACTGGAAAGTTGTTTAAAATTGTATGCTGTCTGAATCATGAAAGAAAAAAAAGGGTTTATTGTCCCTTTAAACATTTCATATTTAAATTGCAAAGTGTTTACTGCCCCTTTAAGGTCTAAGTGTGCATACACTTAGAATCCCTGAGCTTTTTCCGTATAGTGACACAACTCTCAAAAAAAGAAAAAAGTGTAATACACTGTTATTATTATCACCATCATCATTTTTATTATAAGACCTTTAAGTAAGCAATAGTTTTTTTCTACTCTGATATATTTTACTGCAATGGCTGCTTAGGTCATGGCAGGTGCTCATATAATATGCATTTACCATTACCATTTACTGTACATTCTGAGTCTTGGATTCCAGTTCATGCTCTCATTCTGTACCTGCGCTGCTCTTTAACCATGTGCCAGAAAAGGCTGTTCAGATTGCTTTATCTATTTCTTTTTTACTGAAGGCAATAAAATCTCTATTTTGATTTGTTTTCTCGCTTATCTCTTTAAGAATCATAAAAGGTTATAGCAAGTAGACGTGCTGTTTTTTTCCTTGTCAGATATCCAATCCTAGGCATCCCGCAGAGTGAAAATACCTTGTCGTCTTGAGCTGTCATTTTGGTAGATGTCAGTTGTTTCGACCTGTTTCTCATATTTTAATATCCCTCTGTGGTCTAGACTTCTATTAATATTTTTTTTTTTTCGTTACAGTTAAAAAATACAAAGTACTTTTATCTATTTGAAGTGTTTTTATTATCATTGAGAATTACTTTTTACATTATGTACAAATTCAATTTTTATACTCTGTTCCTTTGTTATATATTAGGAGTGATAACTAATATGAATTATGAAATGTTATCATTAATCTTAAAGGTATATGAAACCCATTTTTATTTTCTTTAATAATTCAAATAGAGTATGCAATTTTAAGCAACTTTCCAATTTACTCCTATTATCAATTTTTATTCATTCTCTTGGTGCGTATCTTTATTTGAAAAAGTAGGAATTTAAGCACTTGCTGATTGGAGTAGGAGTAAATTAGAATGTTGCTTAAAGGGGCAGTCTACACCAGAATTGTTATTGTTTAAAAAGATAGATAATACCTTTATTACCCATTCCCCAGTTTTGCATAACCAACACAGTTATATTAATATATGTTTTACCTCTGTGATTACCTTATATCTGGGCCTCTGAAGACTGCCCCCTTATCTCAGTGCTTTTGACGGACATGCAGTTTAGCCAATCAGTGCAGACTCCTAAATAACTCCACGGGAGTGAGCACAATGTTATCTATATGACACACATGAACTAGTACTGTCTAACTGTGAAAAAACTTTCAAAATGCTCTGAGCTAAGAGGCGGTTTTCAACGGTTTAGAAATCAGTTTGAGCCTACCTAGGTTTAGCTTTTCACAAATACCACCAAGGAAACAAAGCAAATGTAATGACTAAAGTCAATTAGGAAGTTGTTCAAAATGTCATGCCCTATCTGAATTATGAAAGTTTAATTTTGACTAGACTGTCCCTTTAAAATTGCATGCTCTATCTGAATCATGAAAGAAAAAAATGGTTTTCATATCCATTTAAATACATTTATTTGTAATTAATATTTGCAGCATGTGATGTGGTTATAAACATTGATATCAGGAGATATAAACTAAACAAACATTTATTATTGGTGGCAAACATGATCTTTAAAAAGACATGACATTGCAAGAAAGAAAATGCATTTCAGTATTGCACTATTGATTGCATATGGATTTGATTCTCTAAAGCTCTGTGGTCTTGCAAGATTAAGAAATCTTTTCCGTATTGCAAGATCCACGGAAAGAATTTTAGAAAGGTAAATGTTAGCTTAAAGGAATAGTCTAGTCAAAATTAAACTTCTTTCAATTTTTCTTCGTTCTCTTGGCATCTTTATTTGAATGTAAGCTTAGGAGCAGGCCCATTTTAGCATTAGCAAGCGCTACCCAGGTGCTGAACCAAAAATGGGCCAGCTCCTATGCTTACATTCTTGCTTTTTCAAATAAAGATACCAAGAGAATGAAAAAAAATTGATAATAGAAATAAATTAGAAAGTTGCTTAAAATTGTCTGCTCTATCTGAATTTTGAAAGTTTAATTTTGATTAGACTATTCCTTTAAGAGCTGTTTATCTAGCTATGAAGGTTCTGGATGCGAAGGAGAAACACATACATTACAACATAAAGCTCAAAAAAGTTATTGTGGGATATCTCTCCATGCCAATTAGCTTTAAATAGTGCAGTTCTGCTTCTGAACCTATCTAGGTATGCTTTTAAATAAAGGACACCGAAAGAATAAAGTAATGCTAATAGATGTAAAATGAAAAGTATCTTACAATTGCATTCTCAATCATGAAAGTTTAATTTTGACGCTCATGTCCCTTTAATGCTATAATATATGTCAGTATGTTTAGAAATACACTATTGCAATGTATTAAGCATTATATAATTAGGTAGAATCGCTCCTTATAATTTATGCTTTTGTGTAATTCATTGCTACACAATTCTGCTTTTATATTAAAAAAAAGAGCTGAGGTTAGATACAATTATGTTAAACTGAAGGCAACTATATAAAAATAATGGTCACTTTGAAAAGAGACATCAGGTCACCCATTTATTAAAGGGTTCTATAGAACCTGTCCATCTGTGACCATGGAGAGCGGGCAGCAAACAGTGAACATCCGCTGCATAAGGAAATCCTTGTACTGGTGCTCTTGCCCATTGCATGGTGACGTCACTTGCAACCCCAATTTCCCCTAGCAAGGCCAAACCACTTGGTCTCTAGCGATACATTGCTAATTGCAGTGGGTGCGCAAGGAGCTCCATAAGGGCCCCCACAGAAGACAAACGCGTATCGCTCTCTACACTTAAAGGGATATTAAACCCAAAACATATTTCTTGGTGATTCAGACAGAGCATGCAATTTAAAAAACGTTTCCGATATCTTTCAATGATCAAATTTGCTTTGTTCCAATGTTATTTTTTGTTGAAGAGATACCTAGGTAGGCATCTGGAGCACTACATGGCAGGAATTAGAGCTGACATCTAATGCTCTTGCACATGGACAACATTCGAGCAAAACTGCTGCCAAATAGTGCTCCAGACACATGCATGCTCCTGAGCTTATGTCCCTGCTTTTCCAAGAGAAAAAAGAAAATTTGATCATTTAGTATTTTGAAATGTTTTTGAAAATAGGAGCTTTTTGGGTCTCATTATTTGAATCCAGATGTTTTAACTACTGGGATTTGGAAAGTGAAAGCTTTGAGGTAAACGTTCCCTCTTTGTGGTAATATTCAGGAGTCCTGGAGTGTGGTGCAGAGGTGGATTTACTGTAACTAGCAGTCTGTTAATGCCTATGCTGCTCTAGGCACTGAGAAATCTGCAATTCCTGAACCCACACCCCAACAATTTTAGCTTATATTAACCTAATATATTTCTCACAAATTGAGGCCAGGACACATAGTGGTGGTCATGCATCCCCACTAGACAACTAGAGTTAATTAATTCATATTACAATTAAATACTCAAACATTTAGAGGGTAAAGCAGTACTAGGGCATAGAAATGCTGCCCTGAAATCCTGCTGCTTTACAGACCAGGGGGTCTAGTTAGTCTAGGTCAAAATACTCCCTTTGGCAGCAGGTGATACACTTATCTATTGAATATAAAGTTACATTTTACCTTCTACTACATTGGATTTGTGAATACCGTTTAAACATAATATATGTTTTATTCAATATAATATTGCAATATACATGTAAACTTTTTAATACATTTTCCAAAACAAATACATTTCTTACTGCAAAATCCTGTGTTTTTTCTAGTGTTGTAAACAGTTCAATCCCTGCACTCTGCATAATGAGCATTTGCAGAATAATCATTATGCTTGATTGCTCCAGAGCACATGCACAATACCCAAACAACCAAATGCAAGTGCATTGAAACTGGGTTTTCTAATATGTCATCACTACATGCTGAGCACGTGACCAGATGTAATACCAAGCCATGGGGGGGGGGGGGGGTGAACACGCTGAGTGCAACACAGCATCCGCTTGCTGCTGCGGCAGCTTAGTGTGTTTATTTATGTGCACAGTACATTTTTATTAACCCTGTGTCATGTTGATCAGTGGCTGTGTGCGGGCAGTGATGTGTGTGCCGTGTTGGTCAGTGGCTGTGTGTGGGCTGTGATGTGAAGTACAACATTGCTCTGGCTAATTCTGTTATGGTCAACATGATGGCTGTAAGGGTTGTTAAAATGTTTAGGCTGTTACAAGACTATTCTGGTCACAAGTATAATGAGGTATTGAAGTGCTCCAGTGTGCAAGTTCCATTACCGATGACGTGAGTAATGATGTCAGTGGCAATGAACAACGCATGTGCGGTGTATTGTGCACGTCCATGAGAAACACACCAAGGTAGCTCTCTGTGATAAGTAAAGTATAATGACTATCAAAGAGGGTTTGGAAATAATTATAAATTCAATATAACATTGAAAGAAAAGTAAAATTAATAAATAATAGTTGTATATTATGTTTAAAAATTTAATATTAAGCACATAATCCAATACCTTTTCACATTTAGAATGGTCTATTAGGTAATCTGTGCATATCACTTCATTACAGGGCACACAATCACTATTAAATAGATCACAAGTATAAAATTTAGTATGACAATTCTTATGAATGGACTAATAGTATTAGGATATCCACTACGTGTGAGATCACATGATATGGTACGACCAATCAAATGCATGAGCGAGTATGATGCTAATACCAGGAAGGAGAAGCTTTTATCTACCGATTTGATAATGGAGACATATTGTAAACATAGAGTCATATAGTGAACACAGTAAGTACTATTTTAGCTTCAAGATCCTCCTCCATATATGAAATGTAAGTTATTTGTTTCATGGATGCAACAGAGTTATGCTGGAGATAGGGACAGAGTCATTTCTGACAATAATTGTAATGATTATTTCAGTAATGATTCTTTTTGAGATATGTCCATTGGCTGTCACAGACAATACCTATTATTGCAAGTGAACTTCAAAAGCTAATGAGTTAACAGGCGTGGTGAAGAAGGCGTTTCTTGATAGGTTAGAGGAAGTTTAACAGGAAGGTGTGTATTTAGTAAAAGAATATGTCTGATGAAATAGCCAGCATGGCTGAGAAATGCGTAGCATTTCTGTTAGAGAAGAGAGTGTAATAACTCCCTCATGTTTTTATGATGTTGCAACTTTTATTTTACAGTTTTTAAGTTTATATTGCACTTTATCACATCATTTAAACCACCACCTTCCGGTAAGCAGAGAGTTGCTGACTCTATATCTGGGATCAGTGAACTGGGACACTGGGAGATCCTAGCATTCGCTACTAAGCACAATTGGGTGCTGCCATACTTGTGAGTACTACATTTTTATTGTATACACTTATTTATAAGTGTAACTGTGCTGCACCAGAAGGCCCCTTCTTTTCTTTTGTATCATTTTGTAATGGTTCTGAAAGAGCATGCATTTATCAAAAAAAAACTTTCCAATTTACTTCCATTATCAAATCTGCTTTATTGTCTTGGTATCCTTTGTTGAAGAGTAATCCTAGATGGACTAAATGTGTCTCAGCATTGAATGGCAGCAGTCAATCACAGTCTTTTAGAAAAAAATGTTTCAAATTATTGAGATGCTAAAATCCTAGTAGACTTTGATGGTGTTTATCTGTTGAAAATCATTAGATAAACTTTTCCAAAGGATTGTGATCGACCACAATGTGTGTAGCAGTGTTATAATTTTGACTTTAAGTGACCATTTAAAGGACAATTGAATACAATAAAATTGCATAATTAACAAATGCATAATAAAAAGACAATGCAATAGTAATAAGGGGTAGTTTTTTTTTTCCTGACAAATTTCAGTGACGTCCATTTCTCAGCCTCTGTATCATGTGACAGCTATCAGCCAATCACAAAATGCATATACTGTAAACTTGCACATGCGCAGTAGGAGCTGTGTCTAAGATTGTGTTCATTTTCATAATGGAAGTAAATGTTTTTTTTTGTTTTGTTTTAAATTGCATGTTCAATCAGGCCCATAATTCAGTTTTCATAAGAAAGATTAATAGTATTTTGTTTTACCTTTTTTAGTTCACATATAATGGCAGATGAATATGTTTTTATTTGTAGCAGAAATTGGCTTTTTTTAAACAGTTTTGTAAAATAAATCCGTCATACAGGTTCTTCTTACCATAAAATCTGTATAAAAATGCTTACTTTAGCAGGAAGCTGGCTCTAATGTTTAATTAGATTTTGTTTGAGAAATCATAGAGTACTAAGCAGTTCACGGACCTCATTTAGCGCTATTGCTAATAGCAGGTCTGCATTCCAGGGACGTTTTGCATTACGGAACTGGCTGAGGTCTCTTTATGGTCTTTTCTGATCTTAACAAGAAGTGCTTCACTGCTGTGCCATAAATAGGACGACAGAATGTATGAATAGAAGTCAAGCGCATTGCAAATACTCTTCAAGCTTGTAAAAAGTCATGTCTAGTTGAGCTTAATTGTCCATGTTAATTAATATTGAACCACATGGGGTTTTCACTTCAATATACAATTTACTGTGTTTTTGTTTTTGTTTCTTTGCACTAATTAAGTTGGCTCCTCTTAAAGAAATTAGTAGATACAAAAACATATGTTCCAGAGAAAACACTTTACTTACAGCTATATACAATAAATATTGATTTAGAGAAATTAGCCAAAAGGTAACTGTTCAAAATTGCAGAGAATGTGTAACTTAATCAAACAGCTGCATGCATTGCCTCTGTGTTGGAAGGTGATTATATTTTTTAATCCTGGCTTCCTTGCTCTTTTCTCTAGGGGCACCTTATTCGCTTCAATAGAAAGTGCTTATATCTGTACATTTGGCCACTCTTCATTTTTTATTATACACATCATCAATCAGTTTATTTACTTAAGTTTTTAACACATGGATTATTTACATTTCAGTGAGAGGGATGATAGCTATTTCCATTTTAATAACAAAATCATTTAGGCACCTCTCTTTCATTAAATGGACAGTGTAGTCTAACTTTTCTTTCATGATACAGATAGAATATGCAATTTTAAACAATTTTCCAATGTCTGTCTTTTTTCGAATTTGCTTTGTTCTCTTGGTATCCTTTGTTGACAAGAGTACCTAGGTATGTAAAAAAAAAGATGTTGAAAAATGTAATTTTTTTAAAACTATTTAATTAATTGATTATATATAATAATGGAAAAGTACATGCTTTAACCCTTTGAGTGCTAAGCTGAATTTAATATTTTTCTGTTTTTTACTATTTTCAAAAAACTTTTATTTTTACTTTTATTTTTTCCCCAAGATCCCCAAGACTTATACCTTGGAAAGGTTAGGCGATTTCCTTTCTAATGGTAGCTGCTTAGATCCCTGAGATACAGGTTTCTAAGCAACATGCCCCCTTTCCCTATACTTTGTATTGACAATTTTAAATAAAGTTGCACGTTGACGTCATCACGTCATTGCGTGTGACGTCACTGCACATAACAGGAAGCCCCGGCGATGCCTTTCACTATGCAGGCCCGATCGCCGGGGTAGGAGCGGATGGGGGCCCCAGATTGCAAAAAAGGTAGTTGAGTGCTAATGACGGCTCTGCGTCGTCATTAGCACTCAAGGGGTTACATGTTCCTTTAATTATGCATAGAAAAGTAAAATGTATGTACACTGTATTGTCAACATTTATTTTCCCTACTTTTCCTCTATTAATTCAACTTAAATATTTTGCACTACAATTGCTACAACCTTAGGGTTACACTTGCCAGAAATATCAGCTGTGATATGTTCAAAGGGTAATATTTTGCAACACAAATAAATATAGTAACGTAATAAAAATTGTTACAAAAAAAAATGAGAAATCGTCCCAATCAAATGTTCCAATGTTAGGGGCTCTCCTGCAATGTTCACAATAATAAACAGAGTACCTCTAGATAATCAAAGGGATTGCAGGTAAATCCAAACATGCAGAGGAAACAGGACTTTAAATCTTCTTTCGGTTAATGCTTCATTCGAATGCTGCCCTCCTTAAACTGAGCTCTGATCTCAGCAACATATGGACATGTAAAACAAGAAGGTAAAAACAGAGCGCAAACTAATTTTTGCTCTGTTTTTACCTTCTTGTTCTACTTTTCTGTAATTTAACTAAAAAAACATAATTTATGTAAGAATTTACCTGATAAATTTATTTATTTCATGGTGGCGAGAGTCCACGAGCGGTTACATATGGGATATAATATCCAAGATATGGAAGTCCACAAGTAAAATAAAAACAGCTTTTTTCACTAAGAAATTAAATCCAAAACAATTCAAAATAATGTATTTTATGAAAAACACTCAAAAAGCTGCCCCAGAAGAGGCAAAAACATCAAAATGGTAAAATTTAGTAAAGGTATGTAGAGAAAACCAAGTGGCTGCCCTGCAAATCTGATCAACTGAAGCCTCATTTTTGAAAGCCCAAGATGTGGCAACCAATCTAGTAGAATGATATGTAATTCTCTGAGACAGACAGGCCCATTTATCAAAGGGCTTGCGGACCTGATCCGACACTGCGGATCAGGTCCGCAAGACCTCGCTAAATGCGGAGAGCAATACGCTCTCCGCATTTAACATTGCACCAGCTGCTCACAAGAGCTGCTGGTGCACCGCCGCCCCCTGCTGACTCGCGGCCAATCGGCCGCCAGCAGGGAGCTGTCAATCAACCCGATCGTATTCGATCGGGTTGATGTCCGGCGATTCCTGTCCGCCTGTTCAGAGCAGGCGGACAGGGTTATGGAGCAGCGGTCTTTAGACCGCTGCTTCATAACTTGTGTTTCTGGCGAGTCTGAAGACTCGCCAGAAACACGGCCCTTCAAGCTCCGTACGGAGCTTGATAAATGGGCCTGATAGACTGCCCCGTCTCCAAATAAGCTTTGTGAACCAAAAGTTTCAACCAAGAAGCTAAAGAAATAGCCAAAGCCTTCTGATCTTTTATAGAACCAGAGAACAGAACAAACAGACTGGAAGTTTGTCTGAAATCTTTAGTAGCATCAACATAATATTTCAATGCTCTAACAACATCTAAAGAATGCAGTCTTTCAGTAGCATTTTTAGGATTAGGACATAAAGAAGGAACAATGATTTTCCTGTTAGGGTTAGAATCATTAGGTAAAAATGTGAAAGATGTACGGAAAACAGCTTTATCTTGATGGAAAATCAGATAAGGAGACTCACAAGAGAGATCAGACAATTCAGAAATTCTTCTAGCAGAAGAGATAGCCAAAAGAAACAAAATGTTCCAATAAAGTAGTTTAATGTCCAAAGAATACATAGGTTCAATCTTTAACACTAAGTTGAGACTCCATGGAGGAGAAATAGGTTTAATAACTGGTTTTAATCGAATTAAACCTGAACAAAACAATGAATATCTGGAAGATAAGAAATCCTTCTGTGAAACATAACAGAAAGAGCAGACATTTGTCCTTTTAAAATTTAAAGTACTGGTAGATAAACCTTTATTCAAACCATCCTGAAGAAACTGAAGAATCCTAGGAATTCTAAAAGAATGCCAGGGATAATCATGAGAAGAACACCATGAAATATAAGATTTCCATACTTTGTGATAAATCTTCCTTGAAACAGGTTTACAGGCCTGAATCATGGTGTTAATTACAGAATCAGAAAATCCTCTGTGACTGAGAACTAAGCGTTCAATTTCCATGCCATTAAGTTTAGAGACTTTAGATTTGGATGGAAGAAGGGACCTTGGGACAGAAGATCTGCCCTTAGAGGAAGAAGCCACAGCGGGCAACTGGACATCTGAATTAGGTCTGCATACCAAATCCTGTGAGGCCACGCAGGGGAAATCAGAATGACAGAGGATTGTTCCATTGTGATCATGGAAATCACTCTGGAGGGCAGAGGATATGTAATCAGGTTGGTAAGACCAAGGCACTGCTAAGGCATCCATTACTTCCGCTTGAGGATCCCTTGACCATGAATGGTACCTGGGAAGTTTTTGTTCAAACGAGAGGCCATCAGTTCTATTTCTGGAAGACCCCATTTCTGAACAATCTGATAGAACACATCTCGGTGGAGAGACCACTCCCCTGGATGTAGGGACTGACAACTGAGATGATTAGCCTCCCAGATGTCTACACCTGCAATGTGAATTGCAGTAATGAGGCAGGAATTTGTTTCCGCCCAAGAAAGTATTTGAGATACTTCTATCATGGCTAAGGAATGTTGAGTTTCCCCTGGTGATTGACATAGGCCACTGTTGTGATATTGTCTGTCTGAAAGTGTAGATAAGGCTCTTCTCTCAATAGAGGCCAAGCTTGAAGGGCTCTGAAGAAAGCACAGAGTTCCAAGATATTGATTGGTGACCTCGCATCTTGAGGATTTCAAACTCCTTGTGCTGTCAGAGACCCTGAGACAGCTCCCCAACATGTAAGACTTGAATCTGTGGTGATCACAGACCAGATAGGATGAGCAAAGGATGCCCCCTGATAAAGGGGTGGTTTAACCACCAAGTCTGATAAAGTTGTGTTTTGGGATATAAGAATATCAGTTGTGATATTTGAGTATAATCCTTGCACCATTGGCGCAGCATGCAAAGTT
Source organism: Bombina bombina (assembly GCF_027579735.1). Classification (NCBI taxonomy): domain Eukaryota; kingdom Metazoa; phylum Chordata; class Amphibia; order Anura; family Bombinatoridae; genus Bombina; species Bombina bombina. Next base: position 657,403,765 of record NC_069502.1, read on the forward strand.
AAAGAGGTCTCACGTGAAAACGAGCAAAAGGGATTGTGTCCAATGCTGCAATCATGAGGCCTACAACTTCCATACACATAGCCACTGAAGGGAAATATAGAGATTGAAGGTTGAGACAGGCTGAAACCAATTTTACTTGTCTCTTTTCTGTCAGAAAAAGAGTCATGGACACTGAATCAATCTGGAAACCATAAAAAGGTAACTTTTGTCTGAGGAATCAAGAAACATTTTGGTAAATTGATCCTCCAACCATGTCTTCAAAGGGTTGATAACAGTTGTTTTGTGTGAGATTTTGCTAAATGAAAAGATTGAGCTAGTACCAAGATATTGTCCAAATATTGTCCAAAGAAAACACTGCAATACCCTGCACTCTGATTACAGATAGAAGGGCACCGAGCAGCTTTGAAAATATCCTTGGAGCTGTTGATAAGCCAAAAGGTAGAGCAACAAATTGGTAATGCTTTTCTAGAAATGAGAACCTCAGAAATTGATAATGATCTGGGTGGATTAGGATGTGAAGGTAAGCATCCTGTAAGTCTATTGTTGACATAAAGTGACTTTGCTGAACAAAGGGCAGACTAGTCCTGATAGTTTCCATCTTGAAAGTTGGAATTCTCACAAATCTGTTTAGAGTTTCCAGATGCAAAATTGGTCAGAAATAATTTTCATTTTCCAGTACAATGAAGAGATTTAAATAAAAACCCATACCTTGTTCCTGTAAGGGAACTGGAACAATCCTTCCCATGAGTTCCAGGTCTGAAACACATTTCAGAAAAGCTTGGGCTTTTATCGGATTACTTGGAATATGGGTGAGAATTTTTTTTCCCCATAGGAGATCTTATTCTGAATCCAATTCGATATCCCTGAGAAATTATATTCTGAATCCATGGATTTTGGACAAAGTTTGAACAAAATTCTAGAAAAAGTTTTAGTCTGCCCCCTACTAGAAGATCTGGTTTGGGGGCCGCATCTTCATGTTGTCTTTGGGGCTGGATGTAGTTTCTTAAATTGTTTGGATTTATTCCAATTCGAAGAAGGTCTCCAGTTTGAACCAGAGGGTTTAGAAGAGGGGGTAGATTTATGTTATCTATTCTGACAAAAGGAACAAAACCAATTGGGGGCCTTACATTTTCCCCTAGATTTTTTTGTCTTGAAGAAGGAATACCCCCTTACCTCCAGTAATAGTGGAAATAATAGAATCTAGTTGGGGACCAAAGAGATTCTTTCCTTGAAAAGAAAGTGATGGTAATCTCATTTTAGAAACAATATCAGCATTCCATGATTTAAGCCATAAAGCTCTTCTGGTAAGAATGGCTAAAGACATAGTTTTAACATTGCTTTTCATGATATCAAATACTGCATCGCAAATTAAATTATTTGCATATTAAAGAAAATGAAGAATATTGGCACATTCAGTATCTGAAGATAACTGCTGAGCAAGACTAGATAACCAAAAAGTAGACGCAACAGCTACATCAGCAATAGAAATAGTTGGATGAAGAATGTAACCAGTAAGTACATTTAGCAAGAGTGGAAATAGCCCCATCAACCTTGGGGACTGTTTCCCAAAGCTCTTAATTAGCGATAGGTAAAGGATATAACATTTTAAAAGAGTTAAATGAAATACCTGGTTTAGATCTTTAGCAATCATATCAGAGACAGCATTAAGAACAGGAAAAACCTCAGGGCGATTGACAACAGTTTTATACACTGAATTTAAATGATTACAGGGAATTTTATCAGAAGGATTAGATTCTTCAATCCCTAGAGTGAATAAAACGTGCTTTAAAAGAGAATGAATATGTTTAATTTTAAATAAAAAATAATTATCAACCTTTGTGTCTGATGTAGGAGCCTCAGAATCAGAGGTGTCCCTATCAATAGAAGATACATAATTATTAAGTTGGTCAGCACATGTATTACTAATAGAAGGTAAAACCTGATCTGACCTTTTTACGTTTATTGGAACGTGATAGAGAAGACAGGGCCTTCTCTTTCTCAATAGTGGCAGCAACAAAATCTTTCATTGCTGTAGGTATGCCATCTGCATAAGGCTGAGAGAGAAAAACATTAGGTGCATTTGTACTCATAGAAACTTTAGAACATGATATAAATTCTAGACAAGAGCCACATAAATGAGTTTAAGAAAGTACTTCAGTAACTTTACAATAAGCACACTTAGCTTTGGTAGAAAGGTGTTCAGATGGCTCCATTTCTATGGTAACATCAGGGTCAGGTTTGTGCTCCGTAATGGCAATAATACAAATGAGAAAAAATTGTGATAATCAGTATAAAAAATACCGTTTTTATATAGCAAGCTATGAGGAATGGGAAAAAATGCCCTTTAAACTAGATTGCTAACACAATTGAGAAACATGCAATTGAAGATCATATCGAAAATAACAGGGAATAAAAAACAAAGCATCTGGTAAGACCCTACGATGCATGGCGAAGGGCAAACAAGATAGAGGGGCGGAGATTTTAAAGAAAATATTTTTGCACCAACATTTTTCAGAGCGTTGCGGCACAAAATGATGGTGCATCTTTATAAACCCTAAAAAAGGTTGTGACGTGATCTCCATGCCCGTGCTCTAAAACCAACTACAAGAACGCTGTAAGTATAGCAATTTAGGAATTATGCTATTTTCGTCTTAGGTACAATCCCCAAAAAGTGCAGTCATACGGTCCCTCAGAAAATAACGGCTAGATTATGAGTTGTGCGTTAAGCTGAAAAAGCAGCGTTAACAGGTCCTAACGCTGCTTTTTCACTACCGCTGCTATTACTAGTCTTGCAGGTTTAGGGGCCTGCACACTTTTTTGGCCTTACCGCAAAACGATTTACGTAAACTTCGTAAACCCTTTTTACTATGGGACTTCCATAGCGCCGGTATTACGAGTCTGTCCTGGGAGGCCAAAAAGTGAGCGGTACACCCTCTACCTCCAAGATCCCTAACGCATTCTAAAGTCAGTAGTTAAGAGTTTTATGGTACAACGCCGTAGCATAAAACTCCTAACTAAATTGCTAAAAAGTACACTAACACCCATAAACTACCTATTAACCCCTAAACCGAGGCCCTCCCACATCGCAAATACTAAAAAAAAAATTTAACCCATAATCTGCCGCTCCGGATATTGCCGCCACTATAATAAACATATTAACCCCTAAACCGCCGCACTCCCACCTTGCAAACACTAGTTAAATATTATTAACCCCTAATCTGCCGTCCCCAACGTCGCAGCCACTATATTAAATGTATTAACCCCTAAATCTAAGTCTAACCCTAACCCTAACACACCCTATCTTAAATATAATTTAAATAAATCTAAAAAAAATTACTATCATTAACTACATTATTCCAATTTAAAACTAAATACTTACCTATAAAATAAACCCTAAGCTAGCTACAATATAACTAATAGTTACATTGTAGCTAGCTTAGGGTTTATTTTTATTTTACAGGCAAGTTTGTATTTATTTTAACTAGGTAGAATAGTTATTAAATAGTTGTTAACTATTTAATAACTACCTAGCTAAAATAAAGACAAATATACCTGTAAAATAAAGCCTAACCTAAGTTACACTAACACCTAACACTGCACTACAATTAAATAAATTAACTAAATTAAATACAATTAATTAAATTAAATTAGCTAAATCACAAAAAAACCCCACTAAATGACAGAAAATAAAAAACAAATTACAGATCTTTAAACTAATTACACCTAATCTAATAGCCCTATCAAAATAAAAAAGCCCCCCCAAAATAAAAAAAACCCTAGCCTAAACTAAACTATCAATAGTCCTTAAAAGGGCCAATTGCGGGGCATTGCCCCAAAGTTTACCTGTAAAAAAAAAATACAAACAACCCCCCCAACAGTAAAACCCACCACCCACACAAACAACCCCCCAAATAAAATACTAACTAAAAAAACCTAAGCTCCCCATTGCCCTGAAAAGGGCATTTGGATGGGCATTGCAAACACTAAATTACAGAAAATAAAAAACAAATTACAGATCTTTAAACTAATTACACCTAATCTAATAACCTTATCAAAATAAAAAAAGTCCCCCCAAAATTAAAAAAAAACCCTAGCCTAAACTAAAATATCAATAGCACTTAAAAGGGCCTTTTGCGGGGCATTGCCCCAAAGTAATCAGCTCTTTTACCTGTAAAAAAAAAATACAAACAACCCCCAACAGTAAAACCCACCACCCACACAAACAACCCCCCAAATAAAATACTAACTAAAAAAACCTAATGCCTGAAAAGGGCATTTGGATAGGCATTGCACTTAAAAGGGCATTTAGCTCTTTTGAAGGCCCAAAGTTCCTAACCTAAAAAATAAACCCACCCAATACACCCATCAGCCAATCGGAATTAAGGTAGAAAAAATCATATTGGCTGATTGGATCATCAATAGGATTGAACTTTAATCCTATTGGCTGATCCAATCAGCCAATAGGATTGAGCTCGCATTCTATTGGCTGATTGGAACAGCCAATAGAATGCCAGCTCAATCTTATTGGCTGATTGCATCAGCCAAAAGGATTTTTTCTACCTTAATTCCGATTGGCTGATAGAATCTTGGATGACGTCACTTAAAGTTATATTCATTCGGAAGAAGATGTCATTTGAAGAGGATGCTCCGCTCCGGATGTCTTGAAGATGGAAACGCTCCGCGTCGGAAGGATGAAGATAGAAGATGCTGTCTGGATGAAGACTTCTGCACGTCTGGAGGACCACTTCTGCCCGTCTGGAGGACCACTTCTGCCGGCTTCGCTGAGGACATCTTGCTGCTTGGATGAAGACTTCTCCTGGTAAGTGAATCTTCGGGGGTTAGTGTTAGGATTTTTTTAAGGGTGTATTGGGTGGGTTTATTTTTTAGGTTAGGGACTTTGGGCCTGCAAAAGAGCTAAATGCCCTTTTAAGAGCAATGCCCAACCAAATGCCCTTTTCAGGGCAATGGGGAGCTTAGGTTTTTTTAGTTAGTATTTTATTTGGGGGGTTGTTTGTGTGGGTGGTGGGTTTTACTGTTGGGGGTTGTTTGTATTTTTTTTACAGGTAAAAGAGCTGATTACTTTGGGGCAATGCCCTGCAAAATGCCCTTTTAAGTGCTATTGATATTTTAGTTTAGGCTAGGGTTTTTTTTTTAATTTTGGGGGGACTTTTTTTTATTTTGACAGGGCTATTAGATTAGGTGTAATTAGTTTAAAGATCTGTAATTTGTTTTTTATTTGCTGTAATTTAGTGTTTGTTTGCTTTTGTGATTTAGCTAATCTTATTTAATTTATTTAATTGTATTTAATTTAGTTAATTTATTTAGTTGTTGTGTAGTATTAGGTGTTAGTGTAACTTAGGTTAGGTTTTATTTTACAGGTCAATTTGTCTTTATTTTAGCTAGGTAGTTATTAAATAGTTAATAACTATTTAATTACTATTCTACCTAGTTAAAATAAATACAAACTTGCCTGTAAAATAAAAATAAACCCTAAGATAGCTACAATGTAACTATTAGTTATATTGTAGCTAGCTTAGGGTTTATTTTATAAGTATTTAGTTTTAAATAGGAATAATGCGGTTAATGATAGGAATTTTATTTAGATTTATTTAAATTATATTTGTTAGGGGGTGTTAGGGTTAGACTTGGATTTAGGGATAAATACATTTAATATAGTGGCTGCGACATGGGGGCAGCAGATTAGGGGTTAATAAGTGTAGGTAGGTTACGGCGACATTGGGGGCAGCAGATTAGGGGTTAATAAATATAATGTAGGTGCCGGCGATGTTGCGGGCAGCAGATTAGGGGTTAATAAGTATAATGTAGGTGGCGGTGGTGTCCGGAGCGGCAGATTAGGGGTTAATAAGTATAATGTAGGTGTCGGCGATGTCGGGGTTCATGTTAGGGTGTTAGGTGTAAACATAACTTTTATTTCCCCATAGGAATCAATAGGGCTGAGTTACTGAGCTTTTTGGCAGGTGTTAGACTTTTTCTCAGCCGGCTCTCCCTATTGATGTCTATGGGGAAATCGTGCACGAGCACGTACGACCAGCTCACCACTGACTTAAGCAACACTGGTATTGGAGTGCGGTAAGGAGCACAATTTTGCTCAACGCTCACTTCTTGCCTTTTAACGCTGTAAGAAAGTGAGTGGTAACCACACAGCTTCTAACGCAAAACTCGCAATCTGTCCGTAAATTTGTTTAACCCCTTAATGACCACAGCACTTTTCCATTTTCTGTCCGTTTGGGACCAAGGCTATTTTTACATTTTTTGCGGTGTTTGTGTTTAGCTGTAATTTTCCTCTTGCTCATTTACTGTACCCACACATATTATATACCGTTTTTCTCGCCATTAAATGGACTTTCCAAAGATACCATTATTTTCATCATATCTTATAATTTATTATAAAAAAATTATAAAATATGAGAAAAAAATGGAAAAAAACACACTTTTTCTAACTTTGACCCCCAAAATCTGTTACACATCTACAACCACTAAAAAACACACATGCTAAATATTTTCTAAATTTTGTCCTGATTTTAGAAATACCCAAGGTTTACATGTTCTTTGCTTTTTTTGCAAGTTATAGAGCCATAAATACAAGTAGCACTTTGCTATTTCCAAACCATTTTATTCAAGATTAGCGCTAATTACATTGGGACACTGATATCTTTCAGGAATCCCTGAATATCCCTTGACATGTATATATTTTTTTTTAGAAGACATCCCAAAGTATTGATCTAGGCCAATTTTGGTATATTTCATGCCACCATTTCACCGCCAAATGCGATCAAATACAAAAAATTGTTCACTTTTTCACAAACTTTCGGTTTCTCACTGAAATTATTTACAAACAGCTTGTGCAATTATGGCATAAATGGTTGTAAATTTTTCTCTGGGATCCCCTTTTTTCAGAAATAGCAGACATATATGGCTTTGGCATTGCTTTTTGGTAATTAGAAAGCCGCTAAATGCCGCTGCGCACTACACGTGTATTATGCCCAGCAGTGCAGGGGTTAATTAGGGAGCTTGTAGGGAGGTTGTAGGGTTAATTTTAGCTTTAGTCTAGTGTAGCAGACAACCCAAAGTATTGATCTAGGCCCATTTTGGTATATTGCATGCCCCCATTTCACCGCCAAATGCGATCAAATAAAAAAAAAGTTCCCTTTTTCACAAACTTTTTGTTTCTCACTGAAATTATTTACAAACAGCTTGTGCAATTATGGCATAAATGGTTGTAATTTTTTCTCTGTGATCCCCTTTGTTCAGAAATAGCAGACACATATGGCTTTGGCGTTGCTTTTTGGTACTTAGGCCGCTAAATGCGCATCACACGCATTATGGGTAGCAGTGAAGGGGTTAATTAGGTAGCTTGTAGGGAGCTTGCAGGGTTAATTTTAGCTTTAGTGTAGAGCTTAGCCTCCCACCTGAAACATCAGACCCCCTGATCCCTCCCAAACAGCTCTCTTCCCTCCCCCACCCCACAATTGTCCCCGCCATCTTAAGTACTGGCAGAAACTCTGCCAGTACTAAAATAAAAGCTATATTTGGGCTTTTTTTTTTTTTTTTTTTAAAAGGCATATTTGCATATGCTGCTCTGTAGGACCCCCCTTTAGCCCCCAACCTGACTGATCCCCCACCAATCAGCTCTCTAACTCTCCCCTCTGTCTTAATGGCCGCCATCTTGGGTACTGGCAGCTGTCTGCCAGTACCCAGTTTAGAATAAAATTGCTGATATTTTTTTAATCTTTCCCCTTTTCTGTAGTGTAGCTCCCTGCCCCACCAAAGACCAACCCCCCACCCCCTCCTAGATATGTTCAATTTATATTTTTTTAAATTAAAATACCCCTTATTCAAACTTTTTAAAACTTATATTTTCTGTAGTGTAGCGTTCCCACCCGCTCCCGCCCCGTGCACGCGCCCGCCCGCCGCGCGCCCGTGCACGCCCCCATCGGCCCTGCCCCCGATCCCGCCCCCCTCTACATTACCCGGCCCATCGATGGCCGCCCACCCGCCTCCCAAGTCGGCTCCCACCCACCAACGATACCGGCCATCGATGTCCGGTGCAGAGAGGGCCACAGAGTGGCTCTCTCTGCATCGGATGGCCATCTAGAGTTATTGCAGGATGCCTCCATATCGAGGCATCACTGCAATAACCGGAAAGCAGCTGGAAGTGAGCAGGATCGCTTCCAGCTGCTTTCCACACCGAGGACGTGCAGGGTACGTTCTCAGGCGTTAACTGCCTTTTTTTTGAGGACGTACCCTGCACGTCCTCGGTCGTTAAGGGGTTAAAATGAAAAAAAAAACGAAAAACTTTTCTTAGAAATTTGTTATATTTTCTTCTTAAAACATATGCTGTAAGTAAATAAGAGGTAACTTGTGCCTGTCCCTGGGGTCTATATTAAGATTTACATAGAAACAACTTTACAAATAAATGTGCCCAGATCCATAGCTGAGAATGTTTTAAATAAAGTAACACAAATGTTTTATATACTTACCTTATAGACACTCATCCACTGATAGCAGACAGCCAGACGAGTACTGAAACATATCAGTAGAGGTAATGGAACAGGAGTATAATGTCAATCTGTAAAGGGAGGCAAAGATGAATCCCGCAAACCGAATTTACAGAGAGTCCATGAAAATATTTTCCAGAGGCGAATACATGGTGTCATGAAGCAGCATTCCCTTCACTTCCCTCTGTGAAGCACTGTACTTGGAGGGGAACCAGGCTTCAATATGCTCTGAAGCCCCTTTCACTGAAGAAGTCAAGCACATCATGCTTCAACCACTTCCTAAGGAGGCAAAGTTTTAAACTGAGGTATGTGTGAGGTGGACGGAGTATTTATAGGCTTTTGAGGTTTGGGAAACTTTGTCTCCTCCTGGTAGGAATGCATATCCCATAAGTAACAGCTCATGGACTCTCGCCACCTATATGAAAGAAAGTTGTGTTTTTGACTGTCTCTAGAGAGGCTGGAGTGTATGCTGGACTATCTAGAATGCTAACCCAGCAACATGCTGCCCAGCTTTTGCTTGATCAGTGAAGGAGTTGGTCACAGCAAAGAGCTATGCCCCTGGACTGCAGAACAATGCAAGTTTTGCTAACACAATTAAACTTTTAAATGCTTTTTAAGCATTTATTTAATGTGCAGCTCTTTTTTGTAGTGAACTGCTTAAGTGCTGATATAAACGATGCATTTACTGTATATAAAAGAATAAAATCAATTAAATGATTACACAAATAAAATATATAAAGAATACAGCAGAAATAAAGAAGACCTTCTTCCACATAGCAATGTAACAAATATAAGTATTTACTGATGTTTCTATGAAAAGGAAATCACATAGGCTATAATAAGCTATTGTCCTCAGATAGTTTCCACTGCTTTTATCTTGCAGTTCTTTTTATTAAGAGTCATCAGTGATTTCAGTGACTGCACAACACTGAAGCTGTATTGGAAGGGGGGTGGAAAATGGTAGCTGAAAGAGTCCCAAATTGCTGCATTGAATTATTACTGTTTATTACTGTGGTAAGAGGCTTGAAAACAACCACTAACACATCTACAGCTTGTAGAAAATAATACCAATTCTAGAAATTGGAAAGAACATTGATGACTGTAATAAAACCTTAAACTAGGTATTTTCTTTGCTAATTAAACTCACAGTTAAAGGCATGTACTAACAATATAATGACCGTAGCAGAGATGCATGGCCAAGCCAAAGACAAGGACCAGGGTTATCTAATATTGGCAGGCTCATTACCAAGCTGGTGCATGCTCATTATAAAAGCTTTAGATAGTAATTATCAGATTAATGAAGTACTGTATTATCTGAATTGAAATGTGTTTAGAGTGTTTAACACAGCTGTAAATTGGCTTGTTAGTGCAGAGAAAGCTACAGATAGGAATTTTCTCTTTTTAAATTGCTTTGAAATGATATTTATACTTGTAAGTCCATATAAGAGTCTCTTTTTTACATAAAAGGTAGTTCAATACCCTGCATTTCATGCTGTTGCATTGCTAATCTGGTTTACAAGTTTATTATTCATATGACTTAGGTTTATTAAAGTTTTAGTCAATATGAAAACTCAACACTAACGATAATTTACTCACAAAGGTAGCTTTACCTTAAAGGGACACTGTACCCAAACATTTTCTTTTGTGATTCAGATTGAGCATGCAATTTTAAGCAACTTTCTAATTTACTCCTATTATCAATTTTTCTTTCTTCTCTTGCTATCATTATTTGAAAAAGAAGGCATCTAAGCTTTTTTTTGGTTTCAGTACTCTGAACAGCAATTTTTTATTGGTGGATGAATTTATCCACCAATCAGCAAGGACAACCCAGGTTGTTCACCAAAAATGGGCCGGCATCTAAACTTACATTCTTGCATTTCAAATAAAGATACCAAGAGAATAAAAAAAAATTGATAATAGGAGTAAATTAGAAAGTTGCTTAAAATTTCATGCTCAATCTGAATCACGAAAGAAATTTTTTGGGTACAGTGTCCCTTTAAGCATTGAATTTAAACATTGTAGCATTCATTTGTTTTACAGCGAGTATTAAAAAAAAAAACATCTGTGAATTTTTACAATAAAAGTGTGCATTGCCGTATAGGACTAAAATAGGTATACAGTGTGGAAGAGTGATTATACAAATGATAATGAGAAAGAGAGGGAGGGGAAGAAAGAAGGAAAGATGCTAAATATGATGAAGAACATTTTGAAATGAATATCATATTGTAATAAAACATTGTTTGAGTGATTTGAAGCATTAAACTATGGGCTCCATTCCATTCACCTTAAATTATCTTAAAAGATGTCATGGGCTTTTTATAGGGTTTTCAAATTGAAATCTATTCCAAAATGAATTTCCGTAGCATTCAGGGCATGCATGCGCAAATCTTTTCAAAGGCATTGGTGGTATGAAAAAAACTCTTATACCTTGTAAAGGAACAATTCAGTACTGGTATTGGATTAAAGGGACAGTCTAGGCCAAAATAAACTTTCATGATTCAGATAGAGCATGTAATTTTAAACAATTTTCCAATTTACTTTTATCACCAATTTTGCTTTGTTCTCTTGGTATTCTTAGTTGAAAGCTTAACCTAGGAGGTTCATATGCTAATTTCTTAGACCTTGAAGGCCACCTCTTTTCAGAATGCATTTTAACAGTTTTTCACCACTAGAGGGTGTTAGTTCACGTATTTCATATAGATAACACTGTGCTCGTGCACTTGAAGTTATCTGGGTGCAGGCACTGATTGGCTAAACTGCAAGTCTGTCAAAAGAACTGAAATAAAGGGGCAGTTTGCAGAGCCATAGATACAAGGTAATCACAGAGGTAAAAACTATATTATTATAACTGTGTTGGTTATGCAAAACTGGGGAATGGGTAATAAAGGGATTATCTATCTTTTAAAACAATAAAAATTCTGGTGTAGACTGTCCCTTTAAATCAGAAAAAAAATGTGTTGTTTGCTTGCGATTATTGTAGTTTTTATTAAAGGGATATTAAACCCAATTTTTTTCTTTCATGATTCAGATAGAGCATGCAATTTTAAGCATCTTTCTAACTTACTCCTATTATCATTTCTTCTTTGTTCTCTTTGAATCTTTATTTAAAAAAGTAGTAATGTTAGCTAAGGAGCCGGCCCATTTTTGGTTCAGAACCCTGGCTACATTTAGCCACCAATAAGCAAGTGCAGCCCAGGTTCTAAACCAAAAATAGGCCTGCTCTTAGCCTTACATTTATGCTTTTCATATAAAGATACCAAGAGAAGAAAGAAATTTGATAATAGGAATAAATTAGAAAGTTGCTTAAAATTACATGCTCTATCTGAATCATTAAAGTTTAATTTTGACTTTAGTGTCCCTTTAAACGTTTCAGTCAAAAGTTACATAATATAAAATGCAACAATACTTAATAAATACCAGATATTACTTTAAAATAAACTGCACTTTGGCCAATATAGAGAAACAGTATTATATTGATTATACCAATCTCATTCTTCATTCTTTAGTTGAAAGCTAAACCTAGGAGGTTCATATGCTAATTTCTTAGACCTTAACGACTGCCTCTAATCTGAATGCATTTTGACCACTAGAGGGCATTAGTTCATGTGTTTCATATAGATAACATTAAGCTCATGCACGTAAAGTGACCTAGAAGTGAGCACTGATTGGCTAAAATGCAAGTCTGTCAAAAGAACTGAAATAAGGGGGAAGTCAGCAGAAGCTTAGATACAAGGTAATTACAGAGGTAAAAAGTGCATTATTATAACTGTGTTGGTAATGCAAAACTGGGGAATGGGTATTAAAGGGATTTTATTTATTTTTAAACAACAACAATTCTGTTGTTGATTGTCCCTTTAATCTCTAACACTTTGTGTACAGAAAACCATATGTATTTTATTGCAGTCAGTTAAACTTTATTTAAAAGCTGCACATTTACTTTGCTGTGGGGCCATAGACTGCAACTTATGACTAATTAGAACTAACTTTAACCCTTTGTGTGCAGAAAACCATTTCTATTTTCTTGCAGTGAACTGCATGATGAGATAATTCATAATTATATTGTGATAGGAGCCATGGCCTGTGAATTAAAGGTAGACTAGTTGTCTGTTTTGAAAACAATTTTTTAATGAAGCATTAACCCTTTGAGTGCAGAAACATTTCTAATTTCTTGCAGTTCATTTTAAACTGCACATTTTCTAAAATAATTTTAAACTGCACATTTTCTTTATTAAAAATGAATGATATTAATGTGTGGCATAGCCTGCGTTACATAGGTAGGCATTCTGACTTCATTTGGTTAAAAACACATTTCAAATTAAGGATTGTGTAAGACCAGCAATAAAACAAAAGTGGACAGTGAAGGGAACTGAAAGCGGAGGTGCTGTATTGACATAGTTTGGCTCACAGCCTAGTATTAGGATTAGGATGGGGTCCCAGGTTACAAAGCTGCCTCCGTGTACATGTCAGCTCTTTACACAAGATACTATGAAAACCACCTGCACCAGTGTTCACCCCAGTGCCACCATCAGTTCTACCACTGCCAGTTCTGCCACTCTCAAGATTTTCTACAAATGTTATATTAGCAGCTGGGTGGGTTTATCAGAATCAGAAGGTTGTCTCATAGCAGACATTGCAGGTGAGACAGGCAATAAGCTGTCACATTTTCATTTTCTGGTCTGTATTCATATGTAAAAGACAATAGTATAGCTGACTTTCTAGCAATGCGGTTTCCTGCTTGATGTTTGTAGTTATTTAGCAACATTTTCAAGGCCCTATGATCAGTTTACGGTTTTAATGCATGTCCCCATAGATAAGTTCTTCACTGCTCACTGTACATTTGCATTTATCTATTATGATTTCATTACAAAGGTCTAAGTCTGCCAGATAGTATTTTCCTCTTGAGTAGCAACTAAATACAACTCTGTTTCATAAAAATGTACACAAATGATTAGCTACTTCCCTTAATTTTATGGTCAAAATAATGGAATTACCCTTTCAAACCATTTTACTTCTGGATGCAAGTTTTTACTAATAAAAAAAAGTTTTGAATGGAGAAGCTCCTGCATGCGACCTTTAAGCTACTCCTTAATCCTCCTGACTTCACTTCTTAGTATGCTAATAGGAACCACTTCACGGTTTTCAAAGAAGGCATCAATCTTGCTCAAGAGATGACTGAACAAGAATATGATTTGATGCTGACTGGCAGTGTTTTGGCTCAATTTCTCTGTGATTTCCCTAAAAGGCTTTAGGACTGCCACTAACTGACTAAACATGGTCCACTCATCGTTGCTTAATGGGCTCCCAATCCCAATTAATTGACACAGGAAGCCATAGCATAGAGAAGAGCCCTCTGCTGCTCAAACATTCTGTCATCTCCAAATCGATTTCCACCTAATAGTTATATTGTCCTGCCTAAGACGGTGATGTAAAAGCCCTTCAATCTAGTAGATGCAATCCTTCTGAAATTAAATTGCAAAACAGCAGACTAAGGAACAATCGCGCCAACTTCTGAAAAGCTGCTGCCCACTGCTGCTACTGCTGTTCTTGCTCTGTGGTGGTCATCAGCCAATGACAAATTCTTGGAGAACAGCTAGGAGCAGTGTGCAACAGAGTATCAGCATATATGTTTGCTTGGTCTTGGGATCTTCTATTTGTTTCAGGCCATGCCTATATCCTAGAGGAATTAGTTAATGACAACATCATGCTGGATCCTGGCCTAGAAGTCAAACAAGATATTTTGACAATATGTAGAACACAATTTAGGAAAAAGTAACAGACAAGACTGTGGTTGCTGCAGTACTGATGCATATTCCACACAGTTGTGCATCTCGTTGAAGTTCCCTCCCTTCACCAAAGTATCATTTTCAAAGTAGATCTCTGCCTTCTGTTTAACTTGGGTTTCAGAGAGATACAGCTCTTGCCCATGTTAAAGGACTTTCACAAGGACTTTGTAAACAGATCTGAGAATTGAGTCTACAAGGATAACTTCAAGCCTTTTTAAGGAGCTGGTGTGTCAGTTGGTGCAGAATGTGAGAAATTTTCTTTCACCCATACTACATTCACTCCACTTGTCACATTCCTTGGAGGTGTATTTATGGGGTTGGTGCACTATAATCCAGAGGCCTACTTCAGTATCTCTGCTGCCATTCCTGCCCTCCCTGCTCTGTGGTGGTCATCATCTGTCAATGCCAAATAATCAGGCAACTGCTGGCTGCTGAGTCCAAGGGGCTCTAGGCATGTGTTGCCATCCTCCTCCCCTGTAGGTGTATGGTTGAGGTTTATGTACTGTCTGGTCTACCTACCTAGTCCAGTAAATCTGCAGCCTGCTGCTGCCTGCAGCTACCCTTCCTGCTCCTGCCCTACCTAATCTGTGATGGCTGGTCATTATTCGTCTAATCCTCATAGAACTGCTGGCTGCTGCTGGAGGTGTATTTTTGGAGTTTTTGCACTATATTATTATTATTATCAAAAGTTTTGTTTGGTTACTCTGCTTCCTGCTGCTGCCTCTCCTCTTCGTGCCATTCTCTGGGTTGACTCTTCAATAAGAACTATTAACTACAAACTTGTTGTGGAGCAGGTGTGTGAGAAAGTGAGGAATGTGGGTACTTTGGCATGAGGGATTTGTAAAAAACAAATATATATATTTGAATGATAAGAACAAAAAATTAATGGAAAGGTTGTAGTGGTGCTTTTAATTTCAATTTATTGTTTGAAATCTCTTTGTAAATCTTGCTCCAGTTCATGTATGTTTTCATGTCCCAGTTAGCAATAAATGTTTGGATTGTTTGCATTTGCTTGCAGTGTAATTGTGCGGCTAAAAGGAGTGTTTTGAGTGAATCCTATAGGCTTTAATGCAATGTATCCAATTCTGAATTGAACAAAATTGTTATCCAAATATTCCGCCAAACTAAATGTGTCAACAAAAGAAATTCTGACGCCCTGAATCTGTTGAAAATTCCAACATGTCCAAATGCAGATATATTTAAGACTAGTGGGAATGATTTGAACGTTAGCAAATTTCAAACATCTTTCTTAGTGGTAGTAATATTAAGGAGCTCGTAATTTTTCAAGTTTAGGAAGTTGGACCATAGTCCCTATTCTTCAAAGTTCTATTAGAAGCTTTTTAATAGTTTTTTGATTAGAAACGGTAATCATATATCATCTATGATAAGGAGCATTTTTGTAAGAATTACTGCCTATTAATATCCCTGATATATCAGTATTGTCTATATGTGTTGTAGCTATTATTTCTATTTTGAGTGTAAAGCATTGGGCGTGAGAGGACATCCCTGCCTTGTTCCATTCAAAATGGTAAAACCTGGTAATAATTCATCTTTTATTCTAAATCTAGCTGAGGCGGTGCCTTAAATCATAATTATGTTTACAAACTGAGTGCTGAAATCAAACTGCTACAGGGTGGACAATGTAAATGACCAATGCACCTTATTGGATGTCTTTTCCACATCCATAATCCTCAGACTATAAACATGTAATATTAACTGTAGGTTTTTAATTTTTTCATAGCTTACCTGCCAAGTACAAACCTGGATTGGTCTTTATGTATTTTTGGGAGGAGTTTATTGAATTAGTTTGCTAGAATCTTAGCATATGTATATTCTAAAAAGATATATATCTGTAGATTTGTAGGTTATGTTGTAGGTGTGGTGCATTACCAGGCTTAACAATTACACATATATAGGTCTCTTACATTTTTTTAAGTTCTACATAATGGAGGTGTTGAAAACACATTTATGCCTGTGTTGTGGGACATTTCTAGGATATTAGCACAGCTTTTTAAAACATCTTGTAGATGCTCTATATATATGCTATAAAAACAGATCTTAAAAGTTAAAAATAAAGGTCTTATCACACATTTAAAGATGAAGTTTGTATGCAACTAAATACCAACATCTAAATGTTAATTTATGATTACAATGAAGTGTTCAGAAATGTAAAAACTTTATTGAATAATTGCACATATGCCATGAATTAATATTATTGGCTTAACTGAAAAACCTGCTTTCATCCTCAATATTAAATTAATGATGTCATGTTTTACTTTCGGTTTTGCAGCATATCATTTACTTCTATGAAAGTTTCTAAAAATTCTTCTGAATGCCTATTTGATAATCTTGTAATACACCTGTTGTTTTTTAAATTCAATTAGCAACAATGATTGACTGCAATATTTTGAAATAAAAATTTAACTCATGACGGTTTTGAATAAGAATTTTTTAAAATGGGGGCCAGTGCTTTTAACCCTTGCAAATTAATTGCTGCCCCCTTTGCACAAATTTGAATCATGGGCTTTATCTCTTTGTAGGGGGTTAACAAAATAGCTATAAGGATTTTTTAGAATATATATTTGTCCTATTAATCATCTTAGAGGGGGTTTTCAGCTAATAGTGACACGCAGAGCCCTCAACATTTTATTGCTCATGTATGTGTTGTTGTTTTTGAGTATTGCAATTTGCATTTGTAAACTAATGTCATATTGCTACATTAAATGTTGGCACTTCTTAAGTAAATGATGATAATAATAGTAGTAATAATAATAATAATTTAATAATAAAATGCTCAAATGAATGTGATGACTTAGAATATTGTTTAAAATTTGAGGAGTTTCAGATTTACGTCCTTATTAACAATTTCTTAAGCGTTAGATATAACAAATTGTATGGACACAATTTATTTGACTTTCAAAGCTAATATAACAAATAAAAACCACTCCAAAGAACATTATGAAATGCGAAAAAAGTTTTTATGCTTATAAAAGTATTTCTTAACAAATACACATTTTAGTCTCTTACTTCACTGCCATTTTACAACAATGCAAAGTAAATGTATTCTACTTTCAAATAAATTGTCTCTAGTTTGCTTTAGTCATTGAAACATTTTTTTTCTATAGCAATCAGTGCATGAAAATAATGGTAATCTTAGAACTCCAACAACTTTGAAAAATATACTTTCAGTTGAAAAAAATATATAAACCTTCACTTACTGCAAAAAAGATCTGAAGAGAACTATGTGCAACTTCTATAAACTGGTACTCTAGCAAGCACTCAGAGATTGTGATATAACGGTGGTCTTCAGGAGCCCAGTTTGGTGCAGGCGTTACTGAGGTCACCAAGCATCCTGGTCCGTTTTCCATCCACCAGGAACGATGCATTGAAACATTAAATGTCAGGATAAGGTCTTTTTCCTGAATAAAAGCACACAAAAAATGGCAAATGGTTAGATATATATTATGCATTTTAAATGTACTTTATGAGCCAAGGGGACATAGGATCTTATTAGTGTATTTTCTTGAACAGCACAAAAGGAAGAAAACTGCGTGAAATGTAACATGCTTTCCTTTAGATAGCTCAGTTATAATGGTTTCAGAAAGGCTTTAATGTCTATAACTATGTGATATTCAACAATATTTCTGAATAACAATTCACACAGATTGAAAGTTCCCACAGAGAAGGGCTTTTGACTATTTCTGTATCCATATGTTTACTTATGATGTATTTTTCTTATTTATCATAGAATCATTGTGCCTCTGGCAGAACACTGTGAAATATGTCAACACTGTATAAAAGATGCTCAATAATACCAATAAAAATCTGCCTAAGTATTAAGCTGTTTGATTAATGTTTTTTATAGTTACCGTCTCATAAAGAAATGTTTGTAAAATGAGTTCTAGAATACCAGAGTATCAGCATTTCCCATCATCCTGAATCTCTGCCCTGTCAGTTATTAAAGGGACACTGAACCCAATTTTTTTCTTTTGTGATTCAGACAGAGCATGCAATTTTAAGCATCTTTCCAATTCACTCCTATTATCAAATTGTCTTCATTCTCTTTATTTGAAAAGCAAGAATGTAAGTTTAGATGCCGGCCCATTTTTGGTGAACAACATGGGTTGTTCTTGCTGATCGGTGGATAAATTCAACAACCAATAAACAAGTGCTATCCAGGGCCTGAACTAAAAAAATTGCTTAGATGCCTTCTTTTTCAAATAAAGATAGCAATAGAATGAAGAAAAATTGATAATAGGAGTAAATTAGAAAGTTGCTTAACATTGCACGCTCTATGTGAATCACAAAAGAAAAAAAATTGATTCAGTGTCACTTTAAGTGGCAAAAATAAATACAACAGAAGAATAAAGTAAAATATATCTTTAAGGCTTATCAATAACATACCTCAAAATGTGGGGTTCACAACAAACTACAGTTTTTTTTTTTACTGAATAAGATATTAATTTGACAGTTTTTCAGTTATGCTCCATTAATATGTGTTATTCATAGCTGTATTTTTTTCTTACAGCTTTCATTATACCTTAAATATTCTCTGAACATTAATTTCCAAACAGAGACACAAGATACTAAATTCAAACTTTTCTTTGATATATCTAAACCAGATCACTTTAAAATGTTTTACACTGTTTTCTGTCCTGAATAAAACAATGGTTTTCTATGGTCTTCTCCACCGACAGAGCTGTTAGTGCCCTTATCATCAATGAGCTTCAATCCCTCAGATAGATGATAGGTAGATATTTTGGGGCTGAATTATCAAGCCCCGAAGGAGCTCGTCGGAAACAACAGTTATGAAGCAGTGGTCTTAAGACCGCTGCTCCTTAACTGGTCCGCCTGCTCTGAGGCTGTGGACATCAATCCGTCCGATTCTATACGATCGGGCTGATTGACACCCCCTGCTAGCAGCAGATTGACCGCAAATTTGCAGGGGGTGGCATTGCACAAGCAGTTCACAAGAACTGCTTGTGCAATGATAAATGCCGACAACGTATGCTGTCTGTATTAATTGATGTGTGGCGGACATGATACGCTACATTGTATCATGTCCGCTCGCACTTTCATAAATCGCCTCTCTGTCTGAAACTACCAGGAACTGTATATTTGTCTATCATTTCAACATATTTAAATAGTGCTGTTTCCTATGCATTATATATTTTTTTGAGTTTAATGCCCCTTTGATTGAAATGTTGGGGTTTAGAAAAATTGGTTCCTTATAAATAATACTTTTCTGTTCCCTATAAATTAATTTGGTTTCCTTTATGACATTTTATCATTTTAGATGGTAAAACACCGCATACTAACAGTAGAATAAATGATTACATAGTTTGTGGATGTACATAGAATAGATTAGCATAGAAACAAATAGAAGTATTTCCCCCAATAAGCCTCAATAAGTTCTTATTTATTAATAAATGTATGGATCTCTATATTTTATTGATGCACTTAGTTCTAGCTCACGATCACTCCAACTATTCTTCCACAGGCAGAAAGCACCTTTAATGTATTAAAGAATCTATGTGCCTTCCTTTATACCATATAAAAAATGAAAGAAAAAAAGGAAAACATATCTAGTAGTATCCAATAAATATTGACATAATTTTTCATAAAATATAGAAAAATTAACTTGAGTGTGTATTGTGTATTCTTTAGCCAGGAGTTACGTTTTGAAAGGGCAAAATAACTTTATTAAGAATACCTTTATTAATCAGACTGTAGAAAGAAGTCAAAATGTTTTGTGAATTATTGCATATGTGTTTATTTGGCTGCAAACTCTTTTTGGTCAGTAGTTTTCTGCCAAATAAACTAATGCAATAAGACACACACAAAAAAATTCATTGACTCCTTTATACAATCTGTGAGTTCATTTCTGCTGCCAGAGTTTGCAGAACATGCATATGTGATCATGATGTACAGGACACAAGTTTATTCCTCTAATCGTGCATACGGTCATTATACGAAAGCCACTTTTCCGCCAATCCTACTGAAGATTTGAACTAATTTCTCCAGGGAAGTTTCTGTATCTTTAGAAAGAGCACTAATTGCCTGCAGATGGCTATGCTAGCTAATGCTGAATTAGTAGCACTCGCTTTTAATAAGTCCCTTGACATATCAGCAAACATCAATGCCCCAAACATTTACTTGTGTTCTTTGAACATCTCCTTCAATTACCCCATTTTGTTTTTCCAATACATCACTATTTACAAAAATAAATTTCTGCATGTTTTTGCCTTTCATATCAAAAACAATATGTCTATAAATTTCGATAAATATACGTCTTATATGTTTAGATATTGCGATAAATCAAACACTAAACCATCAGTTTTAAATATATATGAACATCGTCTAGAAACTAGAGATTGATGAAAGGTTTAAAGTTGCATAGTTGACGAACAGGGATTAACTGAAATGCTGCCTTTAAGGTTGCACTATGCACACTTACGCATGCGCAAATTAAAAAGTGACAGTCTTTATCATATTGTTAAATTATAATTCATATGTGTTGAGATACATGCAAAAAACTTAGTACTTCAAAGTCATGGATAATAAACTTCTTAACTATTAACTAATGTATATGCACCAATACGGATTGTAATATGGAAAAAAGTATTTGTAGAAGCTGTTAGCCATTACTGAATTATGCTCACAAGCAAATATATATCAAACCATTGGTCAATGAAAATGCTCACCAAAGCACCAGGTGTTATGATGAAAGAGAATATGGGGCCGAATTATCAAGCTCCGAATGGAGCTTGATGCCCCTGTTTTCGCGTGAGTATTCAGGCTCTCCAGAAGCAGTTCTGAGGCCGCGGACATCAATCAGCCTGATCCTATACAATTGGGCTGATTGACACTCCCTGCTAGCGGCCAATTGGCGGCGAATCTGCAGGGGGCGGCATTGCACAAGCAGTTCACAAGAACTGCTTGTGTAATGATAAATGCCGACAGCGTATGCCGTCGGCATTTATCGATGTGCGGCAGACATAGTACGCTACATTGTATCATGTCCACTCGCACTTTGATAAATTGACCCCTATAGCACAAGCCAGTCAGGTAGTTGACTCTATGAGAAACATCTGTCTACTTTGCTTAAAGCGACATAATACTCAATTGCTAAATCACTTGAAACGGATTCAGTATAACTGTAATAAGCTGACAGGAAAATATCACCTGAGCATCTCTATGTAAAAAAGGAAGATATTTTACCTCACAACTTCCTCAGCTCAGCAGAGTAAGTTCTGTGTAAAAAGTTATACTTTAGCTGCTGCCCCGCTGCAGGTAAAAAAAAAAAAAATGAAGAAATGAACAGCAGCCGATTAGCATCAGCAGTGCTGAGGTCATGAACTCTTTTACTGTGATCTCATGAGATTTCACTTAACTCTCATGAGATTTCATAAGATGAGAGTGCACGTAAGCTCGCTCCATCCGCTGTCCCGGGACAGACATAATTATTTGTTTCTTAGAAGTCCTTTACAATGGGATGTGGCTACTGAGAAACTTTTGAGGTAAAATATCTTTCTTTTTTACATATAGATGTTCAGGTGATATTTTCTAGTCAGTTTTTTACAGCTATGCTGCATCACTTTCAAGTGTTTAAACATTTGGGTATTATGGCCCTTTTGAGAAATCCAGCCTTAACCATATTGAGATGAAACATATTTCATTAAACATAAATTGATGGGTTATTATATTTATTTATAAAATATTTTACCAGGAAAGATACATTGAGATTTTTCTCGTTTTCAAGTATGTCCTGGGTACACAAAACATTGCATTGATACAATGGGTACAATAAAATACAAAAACAATAATAATACACAATATATGCACAAAAATTTAACATAGAATAGGTAGGAAATATATAATCAACCATGACAGGTGCATTCTCTATATATATCAATGGGGAAGAAATGATCCAATAAGCATTTCTATACAAGGAGAAGTTCCGTTAAGTCTCTGGGATCTTACATGTAAGTCTGGATTTGTTTTGTTTTTCTAGCAGAGGAGGCATTTTGGATTATATTTTGATGTGACAGAAAAACATTTCTACAATGTTGTTGAAAGTGGCTACCAGAGACTGTATCCTGAAGGGACACTGTCCTCTAGATATAGGAATAGATAATAAACATTGATCATTTATAGAAAAAGATTAATTATATTCACACAAAAAAAATCTAATTTCCATAAAAAACTAATTATATTATAACAAAGTGTTCATAAAGATATCTAAGCAATGAAACTAACTAAATGAAGTATAACCATTTAACTTCTGTCACTTGTAGAAACAGATGTCTGATAAGCACAAAGCTTTCCCATTTTGCAGTACAGTCTTGGGTTGGTTATTCAGTTTCATTGTCGCTCCTACTGAATCCCCTACCCTATGTGTGTCCAATTTCTAAACACACCTGTGCACCACCTCCTTAAATAGCCAATCATACTGTAAACTGCCTGACTTTCCCAAAAGCTCCCTGTTTTGTCTTCAGATGAAGCACATAATCCATCCCTGGTCTAAAACATACTCCCTAAACCCCTTTCTTGGACCTTGTGCCAACGTTATCACTCATCCAGACCATCTGATGTTGGGAGGTATGTAAGCATTGTTTTACACAGTCTTTTACATCCTATAGTCATTAAATATAAATAGTTCACAGACTAAAAAACAAAGTAGGAGGGGACTTAACCCCCATTGTAGGTTTAAAGGGACATTCCAGCCCAAATTGGAAACCACATAGCTGCATTTCGGTTTTGAATAGAAGCATTTTTGTAATATACATGCATTAGCAAAAATGCTTCTAAGAAAAGCTATAACTGTTTTAAATGTGTATTTAAGTATGCACCGTGCACCAGCATTTTAAACACAACACTTGCTCAGAGAGCCTAAGATGCTTGTACCTCCAGGTAATAACTCAATTTGTTAATTGCTGATAATGATACAAGCCCCTCTAGTGCTCTAAGCAGCTGCAGTATATAACATGCTGGTGCACTGAGAATATCTAGTTAGGCTTCATATGCACATGCAGAGAAAAATGTTAACACTAAAACAGCAATAACTTTTACTAGAAGCATTTTTGCCAATGCATGTATATTGCAAATATGTTTCTTTTCAAATATGCAATTGATTTATGTGGATTTAAATTTTGACTGGAATGTCCCTTTAAAGAGAGAATTTGTATTCCATTCATATTTTGTTTGTGCATGTTACCATAGTGAATATCTGCACACAAAGACAGAGTTAAACAAAGATACAGTTATACATAATTCACATAACAAAAGCATTGGCTTTCATCTTTTCAGGTATTCCTTTCACTTTTTTTTCTCCTTTTATTAAGCCTAAAGCAAAGCAAAACTTAGAATGTAAAATCAGAGCAACTGTTTTAAAAATTGCTGCTAGGCAGGTCTGGAACAAAATAGTTTTACATCTTCATTCATTTTAAGTGCAACATATTTTATATATTTCATATTTATGTGGAATTTTGCTATCAGATCTCTTTGCTTTTGGCTTAGTGACTGCATTAACTGTAGAATGCTTATGTTCCTTTCTTGGTGCATCTATTACAGCTATTTATTTCAGCTGTGCCTCTTTGATGTTTCCCTTTACTCCTGACCCTCATTGGAGGTTAATGGAAAGATATATTTTATTGGGGTTATGCTACAATAATTATTCAACTACTAAATTATCTTATGTTTAGGAATCATCCCACTCTTGCATAAAACAAAAAACAAAATTAATATTTTTATTTTCAAGCATCAAATAAGAATATAATCTAAATTGTAAAGTGATTGTAAATTTTAAAGTAATTGTAAACTTTAATGAATTAAAGCCCAGGATCAAAAATATGAGGAATCCAGCTTCCTCCAATCGTTGTGTGCCCCCTTTGGCGTCCAGCTCATGGGGCATGCAACGATTGGAGGAAGCCGGATTCATCATCCATATGATAAAGAAAGCAGGAGATGCAGGCGGAGGACCAGCGTTATGTTTACCATAACGCAAAGTATTTTTAAAAAATAAGCATCTTTGTAAACGTTAATTAATTAAAGAGCCCCTGTTTTTAAGATTATTTTTCAATCCTGGGCTTTAAAGTGAAGGTCAACTTAACGCAACTGCCCCATGGCATTGGATAGACTTTATAAAATGAGGGTGGGTTTAATTCATCAAAGATGTTATATTTCATTATTTAAAAAAAAAAATACCTTTTGAGCGATCCGACGACAAGCACAGCATTCCCGCCGGCATTTTGTCAAATTGATTGACAGATGACGAGTCTTAAAAGAAAGAATCCTTGTTTCCCCCCCGGGGCATCCAGACCCTTTGCATAAACGTCACGACCCTGGGGAAACAAGGATTCTTTCTTTTAAGAATTGTCAACTGTCAAACAATTTGACAAAATGCCGGGCGGGAGAGCTGCGCTTATTGTCGGAGCGCTCAAAAGGTAATTTTTTAAAAAAATACTGAAATATAACAAATTTGATTAATTAAACCTACCCTCATTTTGCAAAGTCTATCCAATGCTGTGGTGCAGTTGCGTGAAGTTGACCTTCACTTTAATTAATTAAAGTTTACAAAAACTTTAAGCAGGAGAGATCATGTTACCAAAATTACTGCAGATTATCTTTGTTCTGTATATTTTATGTGTAAAGAATGAATCTGAAGTGCACAGGTCACAAAGTGTTATTTTAATAAATTGTTTTTTATTTATAACTGTGATTAAGCATCCTGTATGGCAGTTTCAAGTACCCTCACACATAATTTACTATTTCAATAGTTTGTATGGTCAAAATTCTATAACCATTTCTAAGGAGTTAAAGGTGCAGCAATGCAGTACTGGGAGCAAGCTGAACATTTTGGGCGCCATGTACTTAGGCTTCAAAATTTTCGCACAAAGCATATCGAATTAACCCGCTGGCATTTGCACCTTGCGGATAGAACTTCGTTACATGAATGTACTAAAAACCAAGCCATAAAATTTTGCGTCTAATCTGTCTTGAAGACAATCGGATTATTGATAACTTTGAAGCTTTGCTCGGTGTGAAAGAACAAAGTTACTAATCAGTCTACGGTATAATTGGTTTAGTTATTAACCCACGTGACCATCTAGGTGTCATAAACGTCATACAAGTGGCAACGTTAAGCTGCTGACATGTATAAGAACGTGTATTTCCCAGAAATCTTAGAATATTGTTTAGTTACTTTTGGTATTTACTTTGAGAAGATAGCTTGCTCTGGAGATTCAACTACTTCCAAGAAGACTCAGTCGCAACCCTAACTTCTCGCATCAACAGAATGTTGTACTTGTTGATCTAGTACTCGAATACTATGATAATATTTATGGTAGTCAAGTCAAGCAAACCCTCGGTGCCCGTAAGAATATTATTTGGCAAAAAATTTGTGACGCTGTGAGTGCTCAAGGACCAACGAAAAAAGATATTGAATCCTACAAAAAAAGGTTCAATGATATCAAGTGTCAAACTAAATAAAAAATTGCCAAAGAAAAGCAATATGCACGTGGTACTGGAGGCGGACAACCTTATGTCGCAGATTTGACTGACTTTGAAAGAAAAGTTCTCCAGAGGTTTGGCATGGAGGTCATTGAGGGCATCACCGATGACCGTGATAGCGATATTCTAGGTAATTATAAATTAAAATTTAAAAATCATAATTATTGTTTAATTGTCTGCACCAAAAATGTGTGTTTCTTACGTTAATGCTTAAATTTTTTTTATTAACTGTTGGTTAATGTGCTATCTTATTATATATTTTTCAACACTGATAGGGAAAACATTCACATAGTTACTGCTTTTTTTCATGCATCATATAACGTATTATATAGCATTCAACTTGTTATTGCATGTGCGCCATACTCTTGTCCCCAAATTTAAATAATTATAGAAATATATTAAATGTACTGTATTTTTCAAAGCTTTATTTAATTTTGAACTCATGGCTACATACAACCCTTAAAACCATGATTCAATTAATATGTATTTTTAATAATTTTAACGAACAATTTTTTATTTTTCATTTATTTTCTGCTTGTCTTTATTGTGCGCCAATAATGTAATTTGCAGCAACAATTATTATCGGTTATTTGTAGAGCGCCAACAGATTCCGCAGCGCTATAAACAAATGGGAGCACAACAAAACAATTAAAGGGATCAAATGGGTAGAGGGTCCTGCCAAGAGTTGCACTGCTGTAATCCACTCTTAAGAAGGTGATCTACAAACAGCTGGACTCTTAGGCTTACATGCTAAGGGGGTTCAGGGGATAGCAATGGAGGAGTGGAACTGGTATAAAGTAAGGTTAGCATAGGTTGTATGCATCCTTGAACAGTAGAGTCTTTAGGGAGCACTTGAAGCTTTCAAAACTAGGGGAGAGTCTTGTGGGGTGAGGCAGAGAGTTCCACAAGATGAGAGCCAGTCTGGAGAAGTCCTGTAAACGGGAGTGCGATGAGGTAACCAGAGAGGAGGAGAGTAGGAGGTCATGAGCAGAGCGAAGGGGACGGGAGGGAGAGTATCTGGAGACGAGGTCTGAGATATAGGGGGGAGCAGTGCAGTTGAGGGCTTTGTATGTCAGAGTGAGAATTGTGTTTGATCCTAGAGGCAAGAGGAAGCCAGTGAAGGGATTGGCAGAGAGGAGCAGCAGATAAAGAGCGACGTGTAAGGAAGATGAGTCTGGCAGAGGCATTCATTATGGATTGTAAGGGAGCTAGGTGGCAGGTGGGGAGACCAGAGAGGACAGAGTTGCAGTAATCAAGGCGGGAAAGAATTAGAGAGTGGATTAAAATCTTAGTTATGTCTTGTGTAAGGAAGTGTCTAATTTTGGAGATGTTTTTAAGGTGGAAGCGGCAGGCTACACTGAAGGTACGGTTTGATAGGTAGGAAGAGAGCCACAAAAGGGCTGTGTCACAGATGCCAAAGGATTGGAGGGTTTGGAGCAAAAGAGGGTGGTCGACAGTGTCAAAGGCTGCGGACAGATCAAGGAGGATAAGCAGAGAGAAGTGGCCTTTTGATTTTGCTGTAAGTAGGTCGTTGGTGACCTTAACAATCACTGTCTCTGTGGAGTGATAGGGACGAAATCCAAATTGCAGCGGGTCAAGAAGGAAGTTTAACATAAAGAAATGGGATAGGTGTGCATATACTAGTTTTTCAAGAAGCTTTGAAGCAAGAGGGAGGAGGGAAATAGGGCGGTAGTTGGATGGGGAGGTAGGATCAAGGGAAGGTTTTTTGAGGATAGGTGTGACCAGTGCATGTTTCATCGATGAGGGAAATGTACCAGTGCTGAGGGAGAGGTTGAAAATGTGTGTTAGTATAGGGGTAATGGTAGCAGAGAGGGAGGGGAGTAGCTGTGAGGGGATAGGGTCAAGGGGACAGGTAGTGAGGTGAGAGTGCAGTATAAGTGCCGAAACTTCTTCTTCAGTAACAGGGGAGCATGAACTAAGTTTCAGGTTATGAGGGTTGTGGTTGAGTGAGAGTATTTGAGGGGGGGAGAGAATGGAATTATGTTGAGGAATTAGCAAGTTGTTGCTGATCTAAAGACATAATGCTTCTGTGAAGTTTGGTGTGAGGAGTAGAAGGAGGGAGAGTTGTAGGAAGGGAGAGTTGTACATGCATCACCATTAAAGGGACAATAAACAAAAAAATATATAATTTAGTGATTGTTGTATAGCATGCCATTTTAATCAATTTTAAATTTTTCAAATACTATCTATAATTTTTATGTAGCTTGGTATTTATAATGTAATAAAATTGGATAATTGATTATATGAGCGTTCATGTGATCAATTTTTATTTATTAATTACACCAATGCTACATCCATTTATCATTTCAATTAGAGTTTTTAATAACTTGGTTTACTACAAGCCAAGTTACAAAATATTATATTTCTTTAAATAACCTCATGAAAGTATAGAAAAGGTGGCTCTTGCTTTGGAATTATACAATCAAATAGACAATAAGCCTATGCCTGCAATAGTATATATGCCCACATAAAGATGCCCCTTTATTGAAAACAGTAGAAACTATGCAATGTGACCGTCTAGATTCTTTTGGCCTGATGAGCTAAAGTTCTCCTCACTGGTGAGATGATATAAGATGACTCGTCTGTACTGTGAGGCCCCTCAAAATTTTTTACAAATTCAAATTATAGCTTGAGAGTTGTTTTTCTAGCTATGCAGGTTCTAAATGTGAAGGGGAGACACACACACATTACATTATAATGCTCAAAAAGCCTCAAAAATCTTGAGACATTTCTCTCCGTAATGCGCTTTATTTGAAGGAAAGATTTTGAGTGATTTCTCTCCATGCTGGTGGGTTTTTGATCATCAGGTCCAAATTGAAAACATTTGACTTTTGGATTAGAAAATCAGTAGATTATAGAGACACATGAATATTTTGTGTTTTTAGGAGGTAAAAATTCTGAGTTTGAGATATATTAATGGTAGAATTATTTTAGGATTGTGTGTAGCATTCAGACTGATGTTCAGAAATCATTATCTACTGAAAACAAAAACAAGATTGTGATCAACCAAAAAGTTCTTAATGCCATAGCTAAAGACATTTCTATTGGTCACGGCCTTAATTGGTCTGAAATTCTCAAAAAAACAGGATCAACCTTTTTATTTAAACAATCACAATCTTATTAAGCCTAACACAGCCGAGTTTGATAACTTCCACGATATACAATCTCTATTTCCCACAAAGCACAGTTAACGACCAATAATAACTGTCAATCACCAAAAACTATATTGATGCACAAAACAATACAAGTGCTATCCAGGGTGATGATGACATGTTCTGTATAGTTTTTTTATTTGGCATTATTCAATTGGTCATCCAAAAGAGTGATCTCTGTTGTCGGCATAGGCAGAGCAATCTTGTATTTCGGGTCACAGTATGTGCAGATTAACGGCCAATATTGTTACCTTTTATCAGATGTGTGTTATCAGTTGATTTGTGGATGTTGAGCATTCATCAAGTGCTTTTGATTGGTGGTTGATATTTAGTCAATAACATGGTCTGGTGGAATGTGATTATTACAATCAATTAAGTCCATCACATGGGTGACTTTTCCAATATACGGTCCAATATTTTTCAAATATGAAAATGGTTTCATGGTTTGCAGTATGATTGTTCCTATGTTGAAAAAGGTATATTGAGAGCTGAAACACATGATCGCTAGATTGGAATCAGACACTTTGTGCATTTAAAAAAGAAGAAAATTATATGTTTGCATTTACCCATTTTGTCTGTAATTTATGTTTGAAAAGAAGTCAAGCAGCATCATTAGAGCTTTGTTGGACTTTATTATTCTCTTGTGAGATTTCACCATGATCTTGTGAGATTTCATAGCAAATATTTTTGAATTGAGGAGGAAAAAAGAAATGTACACTCTTGCTAGTCCCAGGTTAAATATCTGGATTTGATGGTTAATGTTCCTCTACTATGGGATGTGGCTACTGAGTAGAGATGTGCCTTTGGGCTTTG
Source organism: Bombina bombina (assembly GCF_027579735.1). Classification (NCBI taxonomy): domain Eukaryota; kingdom Metazoa; phylum Chordata; class Amphibia; order Anura; family Bombinatoridae; genus Bombina; species Bombina bombina. Next base: position 657,433,564 of record NC_069502.1, read on the forward strand.
GATGAATGCTAATTCTTCAGAATTTTGCTGATTTGTCGAATCATTTGCTATTGAAAAAGCCAAATACATTATTGGACGAAACTGACAAAAAAAAGAAGAATAAAAGAATGATTGCTTAACACAATCAATTTGTTAATGCCATTTGAAGCCACAAAAGGGTGCATTAATGGGGGCAGGTTTAATATACTGTAGTTTGGTTAATAAGCTCCATTGTTTGTAATGATGTACAATGGGTCTTACCATTCATTTGTCCATCGTCCCCTGTCCAATCCTGCCATAGTAATACTAATGACTTATGTTAGGGACAAGCGGTCAGGCACTAAATGCTGGATATTAGTAATTCAGTTGTATATTCTTTTAACATTGAAAAACAATGTAAGATGTTTGTTAATATTAATTATCTATATTAGCTGTCTCTGTTGTAAATAATGGTAACAAATCTAAATTCAATATTCGTCTGAAATGAATGCCTGCATCAACAAAATTTGGCTGAACCGAACATTTAAAAAATTCTGAAATTAATCTTTCAGACGAAACCTATTTTTTTGCCCATGCACGTCTACTACTATGGAAATTATGAAATAAAATATTTCCCTTTTTTACATATGGTTGTTAATCTGATATTTTCTAGTGAGCTTATTACACGCATGCTATATCATTGTAAAGTCATTTAGTATATGGTTACATATACTAAGAGAGAGATGAAAACAAAAATTTCCAATTATTTGGTTTTACCTCTGTTTTTCCTTTAAGTTTTAGTAAACTCCAACATTTCACTGAATAATTTTCAGCTATGATGACATTATATAGCCACAATTCTTTAATGGATCAAAAATATTTTGTGTAGAGTTGCGCCAGTATAATCTTGCTTTTGATATATAAGCATTTTGACTAATTTGACAACCACCTAACATAATAAATCAATAGACCAGTAACAACCCAAATGGGACACTGTAGAATCTGCATAGGTTACATTTGCCTCCAGAAAGATCAGAAAAGCATTGAATTGTTATGTGTTGCAGACTTTTCTGCAACCCAAAGGGCTTAACAAATCTAAGGTTCCTTTAAAACTGATGAAAAATGAATCAAGTGGACAAATTAATTATACATTTCTACTGTTGTTTAGTATTGATATTTGTGAAACTTAGAGGATCCAGTTGCTTTACATTTGAAATGAGAAACATTTAGCACAATGCTGAGACTGAACAAAAATATATTGTACACAAGTAATATTAGAGAAAAAAATACATGTACTATTTCAAAGAAATTGCCAAACTAAGATGAAAAGTGACTTACAGCATATTTCTTTTATGTTAAGATCTGAAAAGACGAATCCCTTTTCTCAGGCATCCAATTAAAACTAACCAACAACTACAGAAAAAAATAGGCATAAATAGGTCAGCATTATTGTACAACAATTTTATTTTAAAAGTATAGATTGCTTTAGAATTTAAATGCCTCGGATTATAATTACTAGGATATTTTTAGCCTCAAGGAATCATTCATTTTTCTAAATTTCCTTGTTCAGACCAAGCATTCTGTAAAATTACACAAGTAAAATAAGCAGAACATGCTATAAATGTGCACAGTCCAAGGGGGTGGGGGGATGTATATAGATAAATACAAATTCCAATAAAAGCTTTAAATGACTCAAATACTGCCAATCTGTAACACAACTCCACTAAGTGTGACAGAAGCCAAGAAACAATACAAATGGCGCTCCGATGCTATTTGCAATGCTATACGTAGGAGGATACAGCAATCACCGGCACAGCCAACTCTCAGGGGATCAGAGAATAGTGAGCGTAGGTGAGCAATGCCTCAATCAGACCAGCTTCGAGAAAAATCTGTTGTCCCACCTAAAGAGCCATTTTTGCCTCATCTGCAAGTCCTCTGTGAGCTGCGTGCACTGTAAAGCGTGAAGAGGATTGCAGCAGCTATCAGTCCCAGTATAACGAAGTCATCAAGCTGAGGCAAAATTGGCTCTTTAGGTGGGACAACTGATTTTTCTTGAAGCCGGTCTGATTGAGGCGTTGCTCACCTACGCTCACTATTCTCAGATCCCCTGAGAGTTGGCTGTGCCGGTGATTGCTGTATCCTCCTTTGTACATCTGACGTTGGTGTTGGCTTCCAGACGTTCCACCTAAGTCTTTGGGGTGACTTTTTGGTCCCGTACTGCCTGGTTGGGCACCCTGGTTGTGCCACTTCACTTGTGAGTAGCTTTCCTGGAGGGGGTTCTGCTTCCCAGGTTACCTCTGTTTCCGACGTTATCACCCTATATTGTCTTAAAATGATATGTTAATTCAGCCTCACCTTTTAGCAACCTTTTTTCCATATAGTTTTTAATCCCCCAAAACACATGGCAGATGGATCTTAATAATGTTTATCTTTGAAATGCTTGTATAAAATAGTATCATATTTGCCATGTTCAATGGTAAGAATATAATCTCTCATGTGGGTCCTTAGTGTTTTCCCTGTTTGCCCCAAGTATTATAAATGGCAAGAACATTGTTGGCTAGATTATAAGTGGAGCGCAAACATATGCGTGTGTGGGTTTTCAAAATCGTTTGTGCGCAGGCGTGAGCGCAATTGCATTTTTACACTAGCATGATTTCCGCGACTTCATAGCTGTGGTTAACTGTTTTGCAAAATATAAAAGTCTCACAAAACACATAAAAAATATATTACATTGCACTTACATGCAAAATAACACCATGTAATAAAAATTATTTAAAAACAAAATTGCACACAAAAGTGCTCAAAGATATGAGGTCTCAGATGTTAGGGAAAAAAAGACAGGCAAAGGACTTTAACATAGAGATACATACACATACATGTCTAAAATGTACGTGTATGTATATATATATATATATATATATATATATATATATATATATATATATATATATATACATACATTATATACATATGTATTTATTTATATGTGTATATATGTATTTACAGACATATATACACATATAAACACATATGTACACACAGTCATATATACAGTATATATAAGTGCAATGGAGTCCTTTGATGAAAATATGTTATAGCATATTTATGCAATATTCATATTTAATAAAGTGTTATACTGTGTAATTACTGTGAATATTTCACATCCAAATGTTCTGCACATAGCAAAATATGTTCTAAGTATTTTTAAATAGATATTCCTATATATATATATATATATATATATATGTCTATACCATTAGAATACACGGTCGGGTTAGCACATATGAGAATTCACGGTGGGGTTAGTGCATATGAGAATATGCAATCGGGTTAGTGTGCGAGTAGGGTGTGTTTTATCTAGTTTTTTATTCTTTATTGACTTCTATGGGGAGTGTGATAATCTAATTGCGCTAGAAGTAAGCTGTTTGCTCATCGGGTTAGCACAAACTTTTACTTTCAACTAATAATACGAGTTCAACCTGACAAGCTCAAAAAGTTTAAATATAGCGCAATTAGTGCTCTAGTGTAAGCGCTAAATAGAGCTCCACTCATAATCTGGCACTGTATCAGGTATATTACATCATCTTATCATGTTTTTAATCCAAAAACTTCTGCCCATATTAGTGGAAGTTACCTGCTTAGACTTAAAACTGAATTTGCATTATTTACAATCTAAGCATGGAAAGAAGTCTTCAATTTTTTAACCTGTGATATCTAAATCCCTTACTATTTTATTGTTGTTTTTATTTCTAAATTAACTAGGTGCCAGGATGTTTTTAAAATTTCTTGCTGTCCTAAAAAGAATCTGTGGCTTATTGCCAAAATAATTTCTTAATATTTGTTCTATTCTCAAAAGGTGCCAATGTCTATTGATGATCCATTCAAGCAAACGCTCTTGGGATGTATAGTTTTTAATAAATGGGATTCTTACTTCATCATCACTATTTCCTGGTAATATATCAAGTCTATTTCTAGATTTAATTTTTTTTCTGTTCTATAGGAGATCATTCCTATGCATATTTCTGATCTCTGATTGAGCTTGATATAGTCTTTCCACTATCTTTCCACACTTCCTCAAAATAACTCAGTGGCGTCACTAGGGTTGGTGTCACCTGGTGCGGTAAGTTATGGTGTCACTCCCCCCAGAAAGCAATACCAAATCCAATACTCCACAGCACCAAGTATTTAATAATCTTCTTTTATTGTCTTACAGCATATACAAACACAGACAGAGTGGATATGCGACGTTTCGGGACATTAGTCCCTTAATCATGCATCCCCAGAAAGCAGACACACACAAACACAAAAACACAGGCACACACACATACAAACACTCAGACACACTTAAAAACACACTCAGATGCACACACAAACACTCAGAAACACACGCAAACACACATACAAAAACACACACACAAAAACACTCTGATGCACACACACAAAAACACTCAGGCACACACACAGAAACACTCAGACACACACACAAAAGCACTCAGACACACACACACACACACACAAAAACTCAGACACACATACATACAAAATATGTAAACTGCACTGCATTAATTATAAAGCTCATGCCTAGAGCTGCTCCCTGGCTCAGCAGAGCACCAAATGAAAGATAAACGGAGCATTTTAAAAATAAATCACCAGTGCAAACTATGAAAATTCTGCTCTCTGACTCCAAGTCTGTCAGTGCACAGCCCCGAGCCGCGTGCTTACCGCTTCTTATGGCCAAACACCTCTGCTCTCTGCCCGCCCCCAGACCCCCGTTCGCCTTCCCCTCCTACCTCTTCAGTGTGCACTTAGTGTACCGTAACCGTACCGGTCTGGTGGGCATCATACGTAGCTCCTTCACTTTAGAGACAGTGTCAGACAGTCATGCGGTCAGATGCGGCCAGGTGCCAGGCATCCCCCTCATAATTTCCCAGTTCCCGTTTAGTACAAACAAGCAAAAGCAGCCGGGAAAACTATTTGTGGAAATTGCAGCGCTGGCTCAAGGGGCAAAAAAATGAAGTGTCTACAACTTCCCCAATCCCACTAATGTTTACAAATGCTAGCCCCTCTAATAAAAAAATATATGCATATTTACATTGTATTTTATTTGAATTTCAATAAAATAAAAAAAAAAAAAAAAACATTTTTTTTTTGGTGGTGTCACCCCCTGGAGGGTGTCACCCGGGTGCGGCCCGCACCCCCCGCACCCCCTAGTGACGCCACTGAAATAACTCATAAATAAGTTAGCCTAACTGGGTGCAAATCATGTGCACATTGCTTTTTCCATTTATTTGCAAATAATTACCATTGAATAGAAAATAATTATTTTAAATAAACTTGATAAATATATATAAGTTAAGAAGCAGAGGCTCCTTAACTCCTTAACTCGTCCGCTGCGATGTTTGTCCGCAGGATAATAAATCAGCCCCTAAATGTCTGTTGCTACCTTTTCCTCATGTATAGTTCTACCTAGTTCAGTATCTTGATCCAGACAAGATTGCATTATTTAGAGTGTATCCAGCAGCCTGCCTAAAAGTGTATTGGAGTGAAAAACATTCTTAGCTTTGTATTTGAAATAATCCCAGCTGCTAAGAATGCCCTGCATACCTGCTGAAGGGTCCTTAACATTGTTTTTATTGCTGGCTACAACTGTACTCTTGATTGGAACATTCATGCAGTTGATTGTTGTTTCTTTCCCTGTATAATACGATTGTGGGGGAACAAACAGTTTCTGTCCATTCTGTATTTACAAAGATAAAGCACTACAGTTCATTCAATTAAGGATCTGTAATTTGGCCTCAGCTCTAAATACTGGAGATCAAAATCAATGCATATATCTTATTTACATTTAAACTAAATTTATAACTAGTGCCTACAAATATACAATAATAACGTAAGTCTTACACAGTGGGTTTATTTAATGTACTGTAATGTACCACAGTGTGCAGTCATAGAAAATTGAACTGACTTCAATAGTTTTGTGAAGCAACCAATTACAGAATCCGATTTATTTACTTTTGGAACTCAGTAAATTGGCAATCTAAGTAGATATCCTAAGGATTTTGTTCTGTGCATAAAAGATTTATGGGGTTTAATAGTAAAGTGGTAAGTGGTCAGATTGGTAAGAACAACATTATTACTCTTAAATAACATATATTAATACTGCTGTCATGTCTAAAATAGATTGGAAAATCTGCTTCTTCATAAGGGATTAAATGCCAAGTGTGATCTTTCCTTAAAGATGTTACAGATTACTGCAATCCTCCCTTTCCAAACCTTTACCCTATACAACTATTATAAACATACAAAACCAAAGGAGCAAGAGTGGAGAAAAAGACCATCAACGGTTGCTTTTATTCAAATAACAACATAAATGATTAAAAATATTTTAACTCCAGGATCTACAAGAGGTCATCAGCCATCCCATATCTGCAAACTAGCTATTCTTCACCCACAACAGAGGCAACAAGGCATTCCAGATATATTTTAGCTTACCTATCCCAGGTATGCCCCACCCAGCCAGGCACCTACCTGAAACATTGAGCCCCTGCATTAGCCTGAACATCACTCCAGACTTTTCAGTTATCCTTGCTCTCAAGTCCACAAACACACCACTAGGGCTAAAATGTACTCCAACCGTTAAAGGGACACTACGGTCAAAATGAAACCATGAAGATTTAAAAAAATAAAATAAAAAAAAACCACTTTCTGATTTACATTTTCATTTCATGATCAAAATGTGCACAATCTTTTTATATGCAAACTTTTTGAGGCACTAGCTCCTAGTGAGCCTGTGCAAGAGTTCACAGTACATACATATTTTAGTTTTTCATTTGGCTGTTTATTATATGGGGGGGGGAACTGGAAGTAATTTGTAAGAAAAAAATCTACTACTCATCAGAAATTCATAGTAAGTATCACTGCCTTGTCTTTTTATTAAGCATTTGTTGTTTATTTAACTAGATTCTATCTAATGGTACTTTAAAGGTACAGAAAAGTAAAGATTCAGAAAAAACGTGCAATTTAAAAAATAGCAAAATCTAATTTACTTCTTTTATCTAATTTGCTTAATTATTTTGGTATCCTTTGTTCAAAAGCATACCTAGGTAGGCTCAGCAGCAGCAATGCACTAATGGGAGCTAGCTGTTGATTGGTGGCTGTACATATTGCTTTGGTCATTGGCTCACATGAAAGTCCAAAGTATACAAAATCAGCAGCACTTCCAAAGTTGTATCTTTTATTACATGAAAAAGCTATGGTAAAGGATGTTTTTCGATAAAAAGATCTTAATCATGTCTTAAGATATCAAACCTAGAAAGTATAGATTGTTTTCTGTTATGTCATTATACTTCTGGAACCCTGGTCTTGAGACTTTATGTCGGAGTGCGCTTTTTTTGCAAGTATATATATATATAATTTTATAGCAATGTTGTACATACAAGAAGTCCTGCCATAGAATGCTATAGACACGTGCACACTCCTGAGCTTACCTAGGATTACTCTCTAACAAAGAAAACCAAGAGAACTAGGAAAAATGAATGATCAAAGTAAATTGGAAAGCTGTTTTAAATCCCATACCTTACCTGAATCGTGAACATTTAATTTTGACTTTAATGCAACAATGCGACCTGCTTCATTATTGACAAATTAGGATTGCCGTAGGGTTTTCCCAGTATTAAAATTCCATGAAACTTCTCTCTTGTAAATATATTATGCTAAAAAAAGTGCCTCATCAAATTATCTGAAAAGGTGGGGGGGGGGGGGGACTTCCGGATGGCGGCATGCTTGGCCGCAAAATTTTGAGCTGCTCCAGTCATCATCATGCTACATCAAGCTAATATCTCAATTTGGGATCTACATCTGGACTTCAATCTGATGAATTTCCTCTCAACAGATACCTTTCTTTTCAGGATTGCTGCCTGCTTTCAAAATTGGGAGCTTTTTCTTGAGGTTTAGGCCTCAACATACCCCCCCCCCCAGTGATTTTCCTATCGAACTTCACTGCTGTGCAGCGCCATAAGTGCGCTGATAAATAACAATGTCAGATACCTGCACAAAGCTAGTCATAGAGATTGAAAATGGAGACTGTTACTTATATCTTGACTGAATTGAGCCGTTTGCTCAAAGGCTACTGAGTTAAATTTGAGGAGACGTTACAAATGGCGCATAACCCTATCAGTGCTTGCTTCTCTGAGAAATGTCTCCAATCGGACCCTGTTTGCTTGGAAGAGGAGAGAGACGGAGCTTCTTATCCCCAGTGCATATTACCTGCAACTGGACAGTCCTGTCCACTCATTGATACAATTCCTAATACCAGGGATAATAATGCGCTGAGGGAGATTCATGGTGGTTCTGCAACCAAGGGTTGCTCTGCTCTTAAAGTGGGGTCACAAGCTATGATACCAACAACTAATGGGACCGCAGCTAACGTCTCTACCAGACCAAAGACGAATAACTGGCTGCTAACACTCACATTACCTGGTCCGGAGGACCCATTCCCTAGGCGTGACTTTGTCGCAAATTTGCCAGTTTTTCCACAGCTGTCATCCATCTCCTTGCGCATGGAGGCGACGAATGTGAGCTGGAACACAGGTACTGTCTTTCCATCCCCCAAGCTGCTCTGTCTCGAGCTAGACACTGGAGAAACCGGCTCCTAACATAACCTTGCTATCAGTAAAAATCCTCTTATTTGTCCAGGAACTATGCTGCCTTAGGGATATCTGGTACCGGAGGTCTGCCCAGCTGGACCGCACTGGAGTGAGCTAATGGTATTATATACTCTCCCTTCTGTCCTAGCTTAATTACCTTGGCCATCTCAATGGAAAATAGATTGACAGCAATACTAAGAACACTAATAGACTCACTTTATTAGCAATTCTTCAAAGTACGTTTTAGGCAAAAATAAAGTTATATACACCAGGTTACAGGGTAATATTATTACACCCTGTCTTCCTATACCTATGCTCCCAATTTGCCTGTAGAATCTACTGTAAATCTATATCTTTTTAGAAATTGCAAATAACTCTAAAGAATAATCTATATGGATGTCAAGTTAAAGCTAGATTCACCAGGGATATTTTAGACTTAAATAAGTTACCTAAGTTTATTTTGCTAGTGTTAATGTGTATATTTCACTGTCATATGAAATGTTTACCCTCCTCATATATATGTCCAGACATAGAAGCTATAAAGCAGCATATTTTCTACTGGTTCATCCACACAATATTCCCATGGTAAGGTCTTATATGTTATAATTGAGCACCGCATCCAAAGGGGTATTTGATTCTTTAAAGTATGTTATAGGCAAAAAATATATTTCTATACCCCATGTTACCGGGTTATATTATCCCTCCTTTGCCTTTCTATACCTATGTGCCAAATGTGCCTATAGATTCTATCTTGTTAGAAAGGGAGGTATGTAATGTATCATGTAGCTGAGCTGCCATCCCTTACTCTGTACAAAAGAATTCGAAAACCATCTCTTCTCATCATTTATTGTGTAACAGTAGCTCCACTTAAGAGTATACGTCTAGATCTTATTTACCACTAGCAAAAAGGGAATACAAATGTTAGTTTATATGCATGATAGATACTGCAGCTCTCACATTGGCCCATATTTATCAAGCTCCGTACGGAGCTTGAAGGGCCGTGTTTCTGGCGAGCCTTCAGACTCGCCAGAAACACAAGTTATGAAGCAGCGGTCTAAAGACCGCTGCTCCATAACCCTGTCCACCTGCTCTGAGCAGGCGGACAGGAATCACCGGAAATCAAACCGATCGAATACGATCGGGTTGATTGACACCTCCCTGCTGGTGGCCGATTGGCCGCGAGTCAGCAGAGGGCGGAGTTGCACCAGCAGCTGTTGTGAGCTGCTGGTGCAATGTTAAATGCGGAGAGCGTATAGCTCTCCGCATTTAGCGAGGTCTTGCGGACCTGATCCACAGTATCGGATCAGGTCCGCAAGACCTTTGATAAATTGGGGCCATTGTGTATAGTGCAGATATCCATGTTCAACCTGAACCATAAAGGGACACTAAACCCAACATTTTTCTTTCATGATTCAGGTAGAGAATACAATTTTGAACAATATTCCAATGTACTTCTATGCTCTGATTTGCTTCATTCTTTAGATATCCTTTTAAGAAGAAATAGCAATGCACATGGGTGAGCCAATCACACAAGGCATGTATGTGCAGCCACCAATCAGCAGCTACTGAGCCTATCTAGATATGCTTTTCAGCATAGGATATCAGGAGAATGAAGCAAATTAGATAATAGAAGTGAATTAGAAAGATGTTTAAAATGTAATATTCTTTCTAAATCATGAATGAAGATTTTTGGGTTTCTTGACCCTTTAAGACGTTGGACTTTGCTACTAAGCTGACATGACTTTACCATTATTTAACTTTCCTACAGTTGCAGTTTATTTTACTCTAGACCTAGATTGTGTTAATGTTCAGGATTTTAAATCTTACTTATAGGCCCATAAGTGGCCTAACACCTTCAAACACCACCAGCAAGTGTCATCCCTATTAGAAATGAAAGCCCAAAATTGTCTTTAGCATAGTAGAGGGGGTATGAAATATACAGAAGCTACAAAAAAAAAGGGGTTTAAAGAATAAAGGTCATTATATATATTTTTGACACTGTTGTGAAATTCTGTAAAATCTAAAAGATGTGACTCCCTTTTGTACTTTGACCTTAATTGATTGAAATGTTTTTGTTTCAACCTCAATTAAATAAAAAACTATTGAAAAGGTAATGAGAAGGGGTTTAAGCTAGGTTAAGTGGTTAATACCTTTACTGTAAAACCTATACATCTCCATTTTCTTATATGCTGTGTAATAAGTATGGGTAAAGAAAAAGGTTTCATGCAGAATATTGTTCTGGAGAATATGTCACAACAATATTGTTGCTGCATGTATTTCATTGTAACATGACTCCAGTGAAAATATGTTTGTTTAGATAATGGTACACCCAATATAATAAACTAAGGGCTAGATTACAAGTGGAGAACTAACTTATTGCCATTACAAGTGACTGGTTATTGCTACCACAACCTCGCAATTAGAGTCTGAAAAAGAACCAGAGATTAGATCTCTGGTTATTTTTTTAAAAGTGACCCAAATGCCCTCAAAATAGAGGACATTGTAGTTTTTTATTAAAAAGCTTGCATTCACATTTGATTAACTTGTAATACCAGCACACATTATCGTGTGCTGGAATTACAAAGTGGAGCGTTAAAGGGACACTGAACCCAAACATTTTTCTTTCATGATTCAGATACAGCATGGAATTTTAAGCAACTTTCTAGTTTACTCCTATTATCAATTTTTCTTCGTTCTCTTACTATATTTATTTTAAAAGCAGGAATGTAAATCTTAGCAGCCAGCCCATTTTAGGTTCAGCACCAAGGATAGCGCTTGTTTATTGGAGGCTTATATCTAGCCACCAATAAGCAAGCATAACTTAGGTTCTAAACCAAAAATGAACCGGATCCTATGCATCACATTTCTGCTTTTTAAATAAAGATAGCAAGAGAACGAAGGAAATTGATAAATTGAGTAAATTAGAAAGTTGCTTAAAATTTCATGCAGAAAAAATGTGGGTTCAGTGTCCCTTTAATATCGCTTGCCTGTAAACAATATTTAGCACTCCACTTGTATTCTGGCCTTGAGATTGCAACAGTGACAAAGTAGATTAGTTGTAAAATGCATTGCCATCTGTGGAAGGGTTAACTCACCATAACATTAAACCCTAATCATAATGACAAAGCTAACTCAAGGCGAAATATAGCCTATAGCTAGAGTCCAAGAAGGAAGAGTAGTAAGGAAATGAAAAATGAGATGGATGTGATAAATATGGACCAGGAATAAAAAAATGAAAAGAAAAGATAAGGAGTGGAAGAGAACAATAGAAAAAAATTCAGGAAATGGTGTGAAAATATGTGAAGATTAGAAGAAATACCAATGAAATGTAAGCTTGATTAGGAAATACAAAACTGTGAGCACTGAGCATATTACGGTCTAAAAATAAAACTGTGAGATATTAGTTTGTGTTATTTAATCAACTATTTCCAATTGAATACGTTGTCATAATGGTCTAATGAAAATAGAGCTGTGCACATAAAAAATAACAAACTGCTTAATGATATAAGCCAAAGTAATATGATTATGTTTAATTTACAAAGAAAATGAACTATACTATATGTATGAAATATGTATATACCGTAAATAGATGCTTAGGCTTCGCAGCTGTTGCACAATAATTGAAATAATTGCAGGACTGAGTCTGCGTTAAGTACATTTCTAGTAAGAATTAATTTCTGGAAAAAGTAATGCAGGCATACAATTTCAGATCTGAAAAATGAATTATAATTAGAATTCTTTGGATACCATTATTTGGAAAAAAAAGGAAGAGCTGATATTACCAATAAAGTGGCTACTAGTTAATAAAAATGAATACATGCACAGATCAGTATACTAACCATTTATTCATTATTAGAATTCTACCTGCTTTATCTCTTAGAATGAACGTATACAGTGTATATGTTGCTAGAAAAGCCATGTGTTCAAACAATACAGCTGAAGTGCTTTTTAGTTACTTGTAACCACTTCACACATTGAGTTGTGCATTCCAAAGGTCCATAGCTTCTATTTATCATATGAACAACCCGTTTGGTAAAGAATGCCTCCACATTTCAGGTAAATGGAGGGCTTGCATTGGCAGGTAATTTCTCTCCACAAGAGCTGCTAAGGATCATTTCATATAATTCTTGATAGGAATTTATCACACAGGCCATGAGGTCAGTGATTCACCTAGAAACTTTCTGCTACATGTTGATGTTATTTCTGAAGCATAGTGTGCCATATTAGTGAGCCCCTGAGGATTATGGAGATTAATGCTGTTGATTTGGGCCTGCCCCAAATATATTGTGTCTAATAATTTATTATATTTTATTTGTTTTTGTAATTTGTTAGTATATCTTTAGAAGTTAAATAATGAGAGAAGCATCATCAAAATAAAAACAGACGAAGGTTCGGCTTGCTTGTGCACCGCTGCTCCCTGCTCGCAATCAGGAGCTGGCAAGCAACCCGGTTGGATTGTAAACTGCCAGCTCAGAGCAGATAAAAGATGACCAGAGTTTCTTAACTATTGGCTGCAGATGAGCTCATGCAATCCTGTAGCGAAGGTGCTCCAAGGCTGCATCTGCAGCTTCATAAATGGAGGCCATAGTGGAATTTCTCTTTTATAGAACTTGAAAGGAACAGTAATACATCCTTGAGGAGTTTCTATGAAATGTATAATTTTATACTTCTATAGTGAGGAGCCAGATGCAATCAACCTCACTGTTCCAGAGTCGCTGAGATTGGTAAGAGTTGACTTCTAAAGCTTTAAAACTGATATGAGTATGTGTGAGCCTGTGTTTGGGGGGCTAGTCCAAAAGTCGTACTCAAGGGTTTCATGGATCCCCATGGGAATACAACTTCACTATATGAGTAATCTAAATCATACTTGCTGAGTGGTCTTTATAATAATGAAAACTTTTTTCCAGTCAAACAACAAACATTGTCAAAATCAAGGTATTTGCTTTACTGCTTGCTAAGAATTGTTTTGTTAAACTATGATTCTATATCCTTCACATCTCATTGAATAATCGTTTTGTGCTTATCAAATGTGTTTTTTTTTCAACTCTTACTGTCAATGGTGTTAAACTTTAGGAAGTAAATTAAGTTTGCTTGATTTAATTTAATTGTGCTTCTATTGTTTTATATTATTATTTTTCATTGAGAACTTAATTTCCTTTATGTAGTCTATCATTTGGGTATCTTAAGCCACCAGACGTTTTTCTCAAGTCTTTTAATCATACATATGGCTCTGACTAAAGAAAGGTCTGTGGGATGTGGCAAGCAAAAATAAACTTAACTGAAAGAAAACTTTATTTGCTGTTTTTTATTATTTTTATTTTTTATTGAATGCTAAGGAAGCAAAACAGATTTTAAAAAGTGCACCCTCCCACAAGATACAAAGTGTACAGCCAGGGGCAAGTTCATACCAGCCTATCATTTCAAACTAGGACTGGACTGGGACCAAAAATAGGCCCAGGCATTTAAAGAATTTTCTTCCTTAAAAGACCATAAAATACAGTAGAAATGCATAATCAGCAAGTGCATAGTAAAAAGACAATGCAATAACATAGTTTTTTTTAAATAGCTTATTAAATGATTTATCTACAAAAATCCTCATAGACTTCAATGTTGTTTTTCTAAAGGACTATGATAGACCCCTTAGCCTGATTTTTTCTGACAAATCTCAGTTATTTGAATTTTCCCTGCCTCCTGTATCATGTGACAGCCATCAGCCATTTACAAAAACATATACGTACACAGTGTGAAGTCTTGCACATGCTCAGTAGGAGTTAGTGCCTCAGAAAGCGTGCATGAAAAACATCTGCACACATTTTTATATTCAAAGAAAACTATAAAGTTTTTTAAAACTGTATATTTTATTGAAAGCATGCAAAACATGTTATCATAAAATATATGCACATTTTTTTTAAAGAAAATAAATTGTTCTATGGCTTTAATGCCATTTATTTTCACAACTTTCCCCTAGAACATTACATTCTAAGGAAAAACTTTCAGATCATAGTTTTCATGGAGCTGACATATTATAGCATTCAGCTGAAACTATGACAATATATTAAAAACGTCAAAAAATAAGAGTAAAGGTGTTAAACCCATGTCATCTTTAGTGTATAAGGTTATACTTTTTGCTCTATCAATATTACAGGATACATTTTACAGAAAACATGAAATATAGACAATGTTCAGTAGTAAGGAATGTTTTTATCACAGAAACATACGGTATACTATCAGAATTAATTCTGTCATATCTCTGTTTATGTTGAAGTGTTTTATGAACTGATTTAGGTAAATTGTGTATTAACTTTGGTGACATGAAAAAAAGGAATGTTTTTAAAGGAATATGTTACATTTCATTACTAGAATGTCCCTTTAACAGTGGTCAACAAGATACAGCAAAAATTAAAGTGCTAAGCTTGATTTGTCACCTTCCAAATCACAAGAAAAACTAAATTATATGAAAGTGTTTACATTAAAAAGGATCATGTGTTAAAATAGCTTTGCTTCCTATACAGTGCTGAGGTTGATTTAGATATATGAATATAACAGAACTTTTATATTAGATTTCCATTTTTAAAAATGAATTTGATTTCTAACACAAATTCTGAAATATTGATAAATAGCCCTTATTACTTTTATGCAAGATGTTTTCAAAGTTTGTATATTAATATATTTTTTTGTAAGTTTGCCAGTTTTTATTATGTAATGGAAGAAAAAAATACAAATATTTTCTTGAAATGCATTTCATAGCTTTAATCATAAATGTCTCCAAGGAGCTGGTGTATTAAACAGATTTTACCTTTAGTGGTGCAACATACAGTATATATACGATAGGTAATTATACACAGACAGTTGCATCATTACAAACAGAGCCCTTCTTAAGTTGCTTTGGTGAATTGTGGCTAAAACGTAATAGAATAAGATACAAACAAAAGCCTTTAGAATTCTTTCATGCCTTTCCTAGTTGCTGGCAATAGGCCATCTACCTCCTGATATAGTGGAATTTACTTGCATGGCTGCAATACTGATGCTAATTGTTTTTCTCTATTTTCCATGTTTATAATTTTGGAAGAATCTCAGCTCTCCATTGAGAGGCAGAACTCCGCAGCCAGATAAACACACTCTCAGAAAGATTCCTTAATAACATTAAATGCCAAAGTGTTACACATGGGGTATTTGACCTTTAGCAATCTAACATTTCAGTCAGATCACTGCATGAATCTATTATGACACATTATATACCTGTTTTGTGGAAATATGTAAATCTCTATATACTCAATGAAGAAGGTTGTGTGTCTTACCAAATCACACATATCACGTGTAATGTATTCTTAATGCTCTTTGGGGTCTGAATTTTAACTGCACATAAAATGCAAACCTTACATGAAATTGATTGCCTGTATATATATTAACATCTATTCTATTCCTTTTTATTGTAATTAGTAATATGTGAAAGTAGTCAATGTGATATATGGAAGTATATTCATTAATTAAATGTGCACAGGTATACATAAGATAGAAGTGAACATATAAATATTTGTTTTGTTGCACTCTATATTTGGCCCTGGGGTTGTTCAGAATTTATTTGTTAATGAAAATCTGTCCTTCCAGTGTTTCCATTGTGGGACGTCTTAAGGTCAGCAGAGGACGAGCATGGCAGCAGCTTAAATGTAAATAAAGTTAAAGTAGTAGTTTGTGCTACTGCTACAAGCAAGCAGCAGCAAGGGAAAAAGTATTTATTTTATGAAATGGGGTTAGAACTGTCAATGGACAAAAGTGAAGCTAACATGTTAATTGGCTGAAGCCTAAATCAATTAACTGAAGGGGACATTGCTGGGTCGTTATTGTAAATACATGTGTAATAGCTAGCTAGATAGCTAGCTAGAAAGATAGATATATAGATATATAGATAGATAGAAAGAAAGAAAGAAAGAAAGAAAGAAAGAAAGAAAGAAAGATAGACATACACACAGATAGATACATACATACAATTATAGAACTGGTAAAACGTCAATAAATGCAAGATAAACTTTTTCTAGCAACATCACATCTGCACAAAAAGAGCTGTGTGATGTTTTCCTTTGATTTCTGTCTGCTTGAATTGTAGTGCATTTGGTAGGGTTGCCATGATAAAATATTTGTAAGAACAACATTGATAAAGAAACTAGTCTCAAGGCACATGTACAGGGCCAATTGTATATAAGTTTAAATTTAGGTGACCCCATTCCTTCTGACATCATACTATCTAAGTTAAAAAAATGGTAAATACTTTAAAATTTTAATATAAACAATATACTTATTTATTATGCATAATAAAATATACTTTCATCATTTATTTTCCCTTTTTCATGTAATTTAGCTCTGAACACTGTTTTTTCTAATACTCAGAAATGAGAAACACACTGAAAACGTCTCAAGGCTAACCCTGGTACATATAACGAAGCAAAAAATTTGACACATCCTCAATGTTTTTCTATGTAATAATATGTCAAATTTAATTCATTCATTCATATCTTTTTGCTCCTATGAAACAATCTGGAGGCTAAAATCACCCACAAGGAATATGTCTTGTTTAACATTGAACAACAAAGAAGCTTTAGCTGTCAAATTTCAGTACTAGTTAACCATTTGTTAATACAAGGAGTCTCAATAAAATTTAAAAACATCTTTCCTTTATTGTGCACACAGTTAACATTTCTTAACAGCATAACTCACTGACACACAGGGTTAACTAATAAAAGCTTCTTTGTTGTTCAATAACCCTGGTACATATATTTCAACAACTAATAACTAACTTTAAAGTGAAATTATGACAGTGGCTAGCGTTGTCAGCTGCAGAATCAACCCCCCCCCCCCCCAGATTTCTCCAAATAAGGCTAATGGTGGGAGGAATTTGTCTATTGAAAAACATTTACAGCAAACAAGATGTTTAAAATGTTTAGACTTGTCTAATATGTTATTCTATAGCATGACAACGTCTTGTAATTACAGGGTGTGTACTGTCCCTTTAAAACTATATCTTCCCAAGTAAAGCCTTAGGGCTCCATTTATGAAGCAGTGGAGTCCCATTGTTTTAGGCTTGCCTTTTAGGCGGCGGATTGAAATCATCCCGATCCGATCGGGATGATTGACAGCCCCTGCTAGCAGGCAATTGGCTGCCAGTGAGCAGGGGGTGGCATTGTACAAGCAATTTACTAGAATTGCTTGTGAAATGATAAATGCTGTTAGCATTTAGCGATGTCCGCCCGACATTTAGTAATTTTTTCCCTTAAACTCTATTGCAATTAAATGGCAGCAAAACCCCATTTGACTTAGCCCCTTAGCAACTGCCTAACATTGACTATAGAAAAAACCAGACACTGCATGTTTGGGGTTTGTTCATTGTCTATGGCAGCGTTGAATGTAAAGGAGCTAGAGGAAATAACACAGGTATGTAAAATAAATCTAATACATTTTACTATATTTTCCTTAGTCACATTTAAAAAAAGTATCTCAAGTAAAAATGTATTTTTTACCCATATTTCAGTATTAATTAAAAAAATATATAATTTCTATTTCAGATAGGGCAACCTAATTTCATACCTAAGCAGTGTGCATATTGAGCGATGGCATAATAAAGACTATTTGCATACTTGTAATAAAACCATCAACAAGTAATAATCGTCAAGATTGAACACCATATAAAATATTCAGAGGAGCACAAAAGCTGAGAGGAAATAAATGCAAAGTGGGAAAAAAATGACGTTTTAGTATGTTTTCATCAGGTCCAAGCCTGTAATGTGATAATCAAAGTTCTCCTCCATCCAACGGAACAGGCTCAGCTCAAACTAATTAGTTAGCACGGCTTTTTATATAATTGTGCTTACAAATGAAGCAAACTTATAAGAACAATATTAAGTGAAATAACTACAAATGGGAGATGCCTTGGTAGTTATTCACATTTTATACATGTTAAAAAGTACAAATGTTAAAGCTATAACTGGTAGACATGTGCAATTTGTTTCGGACAAATTTCATTTTCGGACGAATTTTGGCCGATTCAGAGATTCAAATAAATTCGAATTTCTGAATCGGCACCATAATAAGATCCCGAAAATGAATACATTTTCAAATCCATTCTTTATTCATATTCAGAATTTTTAATTGTTCTAATCTAAACCGCTGTTCCCGACATCACCGACACTAACTAAATCACTAAATAAAGCTATTAACCCCTAAACCGCCATTCCCTGACATCACCGACACTAACCTATTAACCCCTAAACCGCAGTTCCCCGTCACTGCCGACACTAACTAAACCTATAAGCCCCTAAACCGCCGTTCCTAAACATCGCTAACACTAACTAAACCTATTAACTCCTAAACTGCAATTCCCCAGCATCGCCGACACTAACTGAAACACTAAATAAACCTATTAACCCCTAAACGGTCGTTCCCAAACATCGCCAACACTAACTAAACCTATTAACCCCTAAACCGCAGTTCCCCGACATCGCCGACACTCGCTAAACCTATTAATCCCTAAACCACAGTTCCCTGACATTGCCGACACTAACGAAACCTATTAAACCCTAAACCGCAGTTCCCCTGACATTGCCGACACTAACTAAACCTATTAACCTCTAAACCGCTGTACACCCACATCGCCAACACTAACTAATCCTATTAACCCCTAAACCACCGCCCCCCACATCTCAACAACCTAAATTAAACTATATTAACCCCTAAACCTAACACCCCCTAACTTTAACATAATTAAAAAAAAAAAATTAAAGTTACAATTATTAACTAACTACCTATTTAAAAATAAATATAAACTTACCTGTGAAATAAAAATAAAACCTAATCTAGCTACAATATAAATATTTACTAACTACTTAGGTAAAATAAATACAAACTTACCTGTGTAAGGTTTATTTAGTGTTTTAGTTAGTGTTGGCGATGTCGGGGAACTGCTGTTTGGGGGTTAATAGGTTTAGTTAGTGTCGGCGATGTCAGGGTTCCCTGAAACGTCATCTATTAAAGCTGACCTTTTTTTCATGCAAATCCTGAGAGTGCACTATTTATTGGAACTATTATTGGCTATAATTACACCCAGGTAGCTGCACCTGGTGGGAGGATTTGTTCTAGTTGGAATTTATATATACTGTATATATATATATATATATATATATATATATATATATATATACACACACACACACACGCAATGAATAACCAGCCGTTAAAAGTGGCACCAAATGCCCACAAAACACTGTCTAATGTGTATTTATTAAACAATAAGGATAACAGCATCTTTATTTTTTAATAAAATAACTGCACTAGGTAGTATTTTGGGGCTAAAGTTGGTGGGTGTGGGATGTTAGAAAAAAAAAATAACGGCACTGAAAAGTGCCTTTACATTGTAGTTTATGATAACTGTGTGTTCCCAGTAAATATACAGTATATGTTTTTTAGGATGTTTTTTTTAGGGCTTAAGGGAGCTGAGATTTAGGGGTTTGATACTGCATCCAGCTCCCTTAAGCCCTAAAAAACGTTAAGAACCATTAAAGCAACTTGGCACTTTTGGGTTTCTGGGACCTGGTGATGTCACCACACATGGGTGCGGTGATGGCAACGGCATCGCTGGCTTCCCTCAGCAATGCCTGGCTACCAACCCACCAGGTATGCAGTGGTATGTGCAGGGGGCCGGGATGGCATGTGTCATCATCCCAGGGGGAGGCAATTTTAGAGCTCATCATGTGAAGTGAAGGGGTTTATTTTGGCTTTACTGTTCTTTGATATAGATTGTGAATAAATGTTAATTAAAAGTGTTAAAAATTACAGTTTTAGAGGCCTATTTATCAAGCCGTCAACCACAAATACACCTCTGCAGCGTAATTGTGGCAAGCTTGATTCAACCTATTTATCAAAGTCTACAGACCGGCAAAAGTTGAAATTTGTGACGTAACATACGATCCGCCGGTCTCAATCCGACACAGATCGATGCTTACGTCATTACAGATGTTCCAAATACACATTCGGCACTATCTGACACCTTTTGCCATTTATCACATTTCTAACAGGTACGCTCACCACTATTCCAGTCCAGCGTACCTGGTTTTCAATCCACCACCCTGGAGGCCGCGGATGCCATAGGAATCAATGGGAGTCTGAAAGCGGCGAAAGCTTATGTTTGATGCTGCCAGATATCCCTTTGATTTCTATAGTAGAAAACAAGTAACGTTTACACCTAACACCCTAACATAAGCCCTGTTGTCTAAATACCCCTAATCTGTTGCCCCAACATCGCCGCCACCTACATAATGTTATTAACCCCTAATCTGCTGCCCCGACATCACCACCACTAAATAAATGTATTAACCCCAATCCTGCCGCTCCCAACCCCACCGCAACTAAATAAAAGTATTAACCCCTATTCCGCCACTCCCGGACCCCGCCACAACTGTAATAATATTATTAACCCCTAAACCCCTGGTTTCCCACATCACTACCATTAACTAAACCTATTAACCCCTAAACTGCCAGCCCCCCACATCGCCATAAACTAAATTAAGTTATTAACCCCTATACCTAACAACCCGCTAACTTTAAATTTATTATAAGATAGGGATGTTGTAATTTTAATGTAAACTTACCTGTAGAATTAAAAGAAACTATATTAAACTATTAATTAACCTACACTTACTATTATACTACAATTACATTAAACTACCAATTAAATTAACTATATTAAATATTTAAAAACTTAACCCTACTCAAATTATTGAAATCTGCAATTAATAATTACTCAATTGCAAAAAAATAAACACTAAGTTACAAAAAACAAACAAACCACAGAATCAAAATAAAAAATATTACACCTAATCTAATAGCCCTATCAAAAATATAAAAATATAAAAAGCCCCCCAAAATAAAAAACCCTAGCCTACAATAAACTACCAATTGCCCTTGAAAGGGCCTTTTGCGGGGCATTGCCCCCAAGAATTCAGCTCTTTTACCTGTAAAAAATAAATACAAACACCCCCAAACAGTAAAACCCACCCCCTACACAACACTAGCCACCGACGATCCACTTACAGTTTTCGAAGACCGGACATCCATCCTAATCCAAGCGACAGAAGTCCTCATCGAAGCTGGCAGAAGTCTTCATCCAAGCGGGCCGAAGTCTTCATCCAAGCGGGCAGAAGTCTTCACCCAGACTTTATCTTCTATCTTCATCCATCCAGCGCGGTGCAGCTCCATCTTCAAGACACCTGTCGCGGAGCATCCTCTTCTTATGATGGTCAACAAAGAATGAAGTTTCCCTTTAAGGTACGTCATCCAAGATGGCGTCCCTTACATTCCGATTGGCTAATAGAATTCTATCAGCCAATAGGAACTTAAGGGGAAAAATCCTATTGGCTGTTGCAATCAGCCAATAAGGATTGAGCTTTCATCCTATTAGTGTCTATTCAGATGGTGTCAAGCGTGTGTAGCAGCAACCAGGTGAGGAGTACAAAGACAAGTGTTTCTTGCCTACAGTCAAGCATGGTGGTGGGAGTGTCATGGTCTGGGCCTGAATGAGTGCTTCCAGCACTTGGGAGCTACAGTTCATTGGCATACTGAAGCAGAGCTTTAGAGACTGGGCCACAGGGCAGTATTCCAACATGATAACGACCCCAAACACACCTCCAAGACTACCACTGCCTTGCTAAAGAAGCTGAGGGTAAAGGTGATGGACTGGCCAAGCATGTCTCCAGACCTAAACCCTATTGAGCATCTGTGGTGCATCCTCAAACGGAAGGTGGGGGAGTGCAAGGTCTCTAACATCCACCAGCTCCGTGATGTTGTCATGGAGTTGTGGAAGAGGACTCCAGTGGCAACCTGTGAATCTCTGGTGAACTCTATGCCCAAGAGGGTTAAGGCAGTGCTGGAAAATAATGGTGGCCACATAAAATATTGACACTTTGGGCCCAATTTGGACATTTCCACTTAGGGGTGTACTCACTTTTGTTACCAACAGTTTAGACATTAACGACTGTGTGTTGAGTTATTTTGAGGGGACAGCAAATTTACATTGTTATACAGGCTGTACACTCACTACTTTACATTGTAGCAAAGTTTCATTTTTTCAATGTTGTCACATGAAAAAAATATAATAAAACATTTACAAAAATGTGAGGGGTGTACTCACTTTTGTGAGATATTTTTTATTTATACAACACAGCTGTTTTTATAGGTCTTTGATACCCTAACACTTTAATTTTTTATATGATAATATACAATTTGAATAGTATAATATATGTGTTTACAATTGCAAACATTTCAATTTGTTTATGCTCTAATTCAGTGTGGTAATTGTTTAAAAACACTTAGGAATTATGGTTAGGTAAAGGGATATACAATGTTTCAAGGTTAGGGATACCTATATGGGATGGCAGTTTGTTTTGAGCCCCACCTCTCTCAGTTGGTCAACTAATTAACGTGCCTTTCCCATACAGCAGTGTCATGCAATGTTGTTTCATTTATTTTTAAAGTAATTGTTAAACCCTAGGTTTTACATTATGCTTTAAAAAAGATATATATATATTCTGACTTATTCCCCCCCGTGATTTTCCATTGCCATATTGTTACATTTAACTTACTCTCTCTTGTAGTCACATGACAGTATAGTAGATATTGCTTCATAGCTGGGAGATGTTGAGAAAGAGGAGGAGGTGAAAGAGTTACAGCTCTGATTCTCCCACCTGCTACTTCTTCATATGTTTTATAAATAAAACATCTAGAAGACAGGTATACAGTGACAGGCATCAAGCAAAGTGGTATCTTGTCTAGATGATAGACATATTTGTATGTATTTATAATAAAGCTTTGGGGGGATATCAGTGACACCTAAAATGTGTTTACTCAGGGTGTCAGACCTTTGATAAATATTCCCCTGTATCAGTTATTCATTTGAAGTTTTCTTTTTTTTTTTTAAAGACAAAAGTAAGGTTAAAAATAATTCACTCTGAGGGGTAGTTAGTACAGACAACAAGCTATTAATATAAGCAATACCAATAATTGGTTAAGCATTATTGGAAATAATTTGCTGGGTTACTAAGTTTATTTGCCTTAGGTGGTTCCACTTTGTTTACATCAAACGTGAACCCCTAACAATGCCGAAAAGCAATAATTACAACCTCAACACTTAGGATGCACACTTGTTATGTTAATGTTTGTAATTGTAACATATATGCAAGTTTCTTTATCAGGGGAAAGTAGTCCCACTCGATAGAACAGGAGGAGTCTTTTGCTCCTCTATAGTATCTTATCTTACTGTTTAGTTTCATTATGTCAAAGCTGAAGAGGTTGTGTTATTTTTCTTTTTGTTTAATTTTTTTTTAATAAAAGGTGTATTGATACCAGTATGAATTTGCTGTTTTGTAAGGTTTTGAAGGCATTGTGTGATGCTGAAATCCTAAGCAACTCATTCTATCTATCAAGAAGTTAACAGTTGGGAAATAGATGTGATTCCTTTGATGATAATGGAGTTGACAAAGTCTGTGTTGAGGGGAGATTACAACTATCTTTGAAATCTATAATTTTTCAGTTGTGAACATTTTTTTATGAATGGGTTTTGTTATTTTGAGCAAGACGTGAATACAGTTGAGTGTTTGTCAGCTTTGCACATTGTAAGTGTTATTTGTAGCTTTGGAGAACTGGTGGTTACCCTTTGATTTGTTTTACTGCTTCTCTGGCACTTTACAGAATCACTATTTTCTAAATCCTTTGACAGTTTCCCAAATCATTATAATCAATTACAATTGTTATATTAAACTCAAATGCCATTTTATGCTCAAAATCAAAATTCTGATACTGAAAATACCTGGATGCTGAAAAACACTAGTATAACAAAGAAGCTGGATGCTTTTAACAACATCTTGTTAAATGTGCCATTGTCAATAATACCAAATCCTTTGACTATACACAACAGGAACCCGGACAAAGCTGGTATCATTTACACAGATACTGATAACCTGACAGCAAATACTCAGCTATTAAGTGATGCTAGATCCCATTGTAAACTATTATAAAATATTATAAAGATGACGGATAAAAGAAAATACTTCTTCATTTTTGCACTTAGGTAAAGTTGCCCATAGGTTGCTACATAGTTTATATTATCACCATAGGGCCAGATTACAAGTGGCGCACTAATTTTTCTTTTTCACTGAAGCCCTTACACTTTACGCTAGGGGGCCGATTTACCAGCTGTAGTGAATCATGTCCGCCTGACATTGCTGAATGCATACGCTGTCGGCATTTAACATTGCACAAGCAGTTCTGGTGAACTGCTTGTGCAACGCCGCCCCCTGCAGATTCACGGCCAATCAGCTGCTTGCAGGGGGTGTCAATCAACCCGATCATATCTGATCGGGTTGATTGCGGTCCGCAGCCTCAGCTTCTTAATTGCTGTTTCCGGCGAACCTGAAGCCCTTGATAAATCGTCCCCTAGGTCTTCACTCGAACTAACCTGATGACAGGACATTTTGTTGGCTCTCGAGAGCACAAGTTAGCTCAGTTGCGATATTCATATTGCTTATCCTTATTCATTCTAAAATAATACTTTAATATTTTTAATATTAATCATTTGCAATTTAGGCTTATATATTGACCTTAAAAAATGTATTTTTCTGATTACCTTTTGAATTGGCTGAATAAAAAGTTCTCAGCAGCCATAATTAAAAATGTATTACTATCAGCAGACGAAAAGGATGCAATTAAATAAAACTTTTATGATGCTAAATGAATTTAGTTGAAATTTGACAAGCCCATTTTTAAATGCTTACATGATTTTAGTTGAAATTAGGACATTTTTACTTGGACTTGGGGTCACTAAAAATGCTAATTTATTTTGAATTCAATCTGTTAAATACATTTTAATCAGTTTGAGGTGAAAAGTGACACATTTATAATTTCAACACAATATTTTTAGACAAAGATTAAAAAATCAGTGTGGGTAAATTAAATTTTTGGCATCTCCAATCATTATTGACTGACAAATAAATAAGTAGAAAGCATCAAACTAGGCCCAGACTTGTTAACTGGCTATAATATAATAATAATTTTGGATAGTTTTTTTTTTTTTTATGTGGTTGGGTCAAGCAGGCTAGCTAGGTCAGGGTTAATAGTAGTAGGTAGACAGTTTGTGGTTAGGAATAGCTGTTGTTAGTGAGGTAGGATCAGCTGAACTTAAAGGGACATTAAACCCAAACATTTTATTTCATGATTTCAGAAAGAGCATACATATGTAAACAACTTTCCAATTTACTTATATTATCAATTTTGCTTCATTGTCTTGGAATCCTTTCTTAAAGAAGCAGCAATGCACTACTGAGAACTAGCTGAACAGATTGGTTAGCCAATCACAAGAGGCAAATATGTGCAGCCACCAACCAGGAGCTAGCTCACAGCTCCTGAGTATATCTAGATATGCTTTTAAACAATGGATACCAAGAGAACTAAGCAAATTTGGTAAAATAATTAAATTTGAAAGTTGTTTAAATTTGTGTTCTCTGTCTGAACAATGAAATATTTTTTTTGTGGGGTTTCATGTCCCTTTAAGGTTTATTATGGTGGGGGCTTGTTTTTTGTTGCTACACTGTTCTTTACAGGCTCCGTTAAAACCATGTTTGCCACTTTTAAACTACATTAATGTAATTAGATCTAAATTTTCAAATTACTTTATTATTGTTTTCCTACACAATATATCACAATAATATAAAATGTTCTTATCAGTGTAATAAAAACAAACAATTTCTGAAATTTGCTAGTTTCCTTGCCTTTTTATTAATTATAGTAGAATTCCCACTCTGCTTGTCTAATAATAAGGTTATTTTTTTAAAGCATAGGGGATTATCATTGAAAATATTTTACATTGTTCAATTCCTTAAACAACAGTGTTTAAAGGGGCAGTCAAGTCCAAAAAAAACTTTCATGATTCAAAAAGGGGAATGTAATTTTAAACAAGTTTCCAAGTTATTTTTATCACTAATTTTGCTTTGTTCT
Source organism: Bombina bombina (assembly GCF_027579735.1). Classification (NCBI taxonomy): domain Eukaryota; kingdom Metazoa; phylum Chordata; class Amphibia; order Anura; family Bombinatoridae; genus Bombina; species Bombina bombina. The sequence continues at coordinate 657,460,197 of NC_069502.1, forward strand.
CTTGATATTCTTAGTTAAAAGCTAAACCTAGGAGGTTCATATGCTAATTTCTTAGACCTTGAAGTCCGCCTCTAATTTAAATGCATTTTGACAGTTTTTCACCACTAGAAGGCGTTAGTTCATGTGTTTCATATAGATAACATCAAGCTCATGCATGTGAATTTACCAAAGAGTGAGCACTGATTGGCTAAAATGCAAGTCTGTCGAAAGAACTGAAAGAAGGGGTAGTCTGCACAAGCTTAGATACAAGGTAATTACAGAGGTAAAACATGTATTATTATAAATGTGTTGGATATGAAAAACTGGGGAATGAGTAATAAAGGGATTACCTATTTTTTTAAAACAACAACATTTCTGGTGTTGACTGTCCCTTTAAATGTGTGGCAATATTGGGCAACGTAATACATTCCTGAATAAGCTACAACACTTGCTGCAAATATTTCAGCATTTCATGCGTAAGATACTTTGAGACAGACAAAATAATATATCTGACACAGGAATCCTCTATTGATGGCATGAATAATGACAGTGCTAGCTAGTGTCTGAATATGAAATCCTCAGCTTTATCCTTTTGTGGACTACAGTGAATAATAGGTTTAGAAGCCTGCAATCTCAGACACCAATGTGAAGCCTCAATGATGAATTTTAGGAGTTTCAAGAAAGATACAAAAGCGTTATGGATTTCTACAATAATAAATGGTAGTTTACAGAAAACATAGAAATATTAAAAATAAATTATCAGGCCACTGCAAGGATGCTGCTTGTGGATACTTGCATATTTAAAATCTAGCATTATTATTAGGATGAGTTGTGGTAGGTCTTGCTCTGACTGTTTGTAAAATGATATATATATATATATATATATATATACACACCGGTATGTATATATATATATATATATATATATATATATATATATATTAATATTTTCATAATAAAACCCAAAAACTGGTGAATAGAGAGGGATATCCATATTGTAGTAAAAGACAAATAGTCAGATAGTACTAGGCCCAGAAGATTCAAAGCACCTGGAATATTGCATCAAGGATTTGGCTGAGAAATGTGGAAATTGTAGAATGATATTAATTAATATATGATTTCAAGCCGTTGACAGTTTTCAATCACCTGAAGGGCTTGTTATTGGAATGGCCCAGTCCAGTTTGTTTAAAGGGATGTTAAACAGTCTGTTTCATTGTTGTAATAAAAAAGCACTAAGCTGTGTCTTATACTAAATAGGTATGTGCATTTGGATCCTTTGTGAGGATCCGAATGAGGAAGTAAGCAGCCTATCATTCCATTCAGATATTTTCGTAGCTGGATTGATTCCTGGATTTGCACAGATCTTATAGTGGGGATCTTTTACAGGAATCAGTCCGGCTATGAAAATATCTGAAGGAAACAAGTGGCTGCTTACTTCCGCATTCATATCCCCATGAAGGATCCGAATGCACATCCATACTATTTAATAGAAATAATTAAAATATGTATTATTCATCTATTTAAATGGATTTTACCTTTTATTTATTTTTCCCTACATTTGTGCAGTGTCCTTCCGGTCACAGCCTTACAAGGAGGAGGGGTCTCTACAGGAAGGTTTATCTTAACCTGATGTCATAAAACTTCTAGGCTGGTTACTGTTAAGTGAATAGACTAAAAACGAAGTAGTCAGACTTGTTCATGCCTAGATCAGTCAGAATGTAAGTTTCAACGATTTCAGCTCCCATATCACACTGGGGGCATGGCTACACTGAGGGGTCAATTTATGTAAGTGCGAGCAGACATGATCCGATATAGCGGCTCATGTCTGCTGCACATTGATAAATGCCGACAGCATATGCTGTCTGCATTTATCATTGCACCAGTAGTTCTTGTGAACTGCTGGTGCAATGCTGCCCCCTGCAGATTCGCGGCTAGCAGGGGGTGTCAATCAACCTGATCGTATTCGTTCTGGTTGATTTCTGTCCGCCGCCTCAGAGCAGACGGGCAGGTTATGGAGCAGTGGTCTTTAGACCGCTGCTTCATAACAAGCCTGAAGGCTCGCCGGAAACACGGGGCATCAAGCTCCGTATGGAGCTTGATAAATTGACCCCTGAGAATTTCTAAGAGCTCATTATGCAAAAAAAAAAATCAAATAAATAAATAAAGTTGTTTACTGGTTTTTTTTTTAATTTTTTTTTACAAAATCTGTTTCTTTTTAGGTTTGCTTTGATTTAACATATTTGTTTTTACAAGAGCACTGTTTAATATCCCTTTAAAGTTTTGGTCCATTTCTTTGCAACCAATTGTGTACTGCCAAAGGTTATTTTCCTTTCCCTCTACTACTGAGCAAAAGACCATTATGAAGAGGGGATTTTTTTTGGGATGGAAACCACAATCTCCTGGGAACCCTAGACTGCCCACATGTAGCACCCAATGCATCCTAATAGCAGGAAGAAGTCTTATATCTGTCTCCTGCACTCAAAATGTTAATTCTAATGCTACACTTTACCTTAAAGTACCACTTAAAGGGATACTAAACCCATTTTTTTTCTTTCATGATTCAGATAGAGCATGCAATTTTAGGCAACTTTTTAATTTACTCCTATTATCATTTTTTCTTCATTCTCTTGCTATCTTTAGTTGAAAAAGAAGGCATCAAAGCTAAGGAGCCAGCCAATTTTTGGTTTTGCACCCTGTACAGCATTTATCCACCAATCAGCAGAGACAAATCAGGTTGTGAACTAAAAATGGTCCGGCTTCTAAACTTACATTCTTGCTTTTCAAATAAAGATAGCAAGAGAATAAAGAAAAAATGATAATAGGAGTACATTAGAAAGTTGCTTAAAATTGCATGCTCTATCTGAATCACAAAAGAAAAAAATTGGGGTTCATTGTCCCTTTAATACAGTAGAATTGAATAATTGACAGAAACACATTAAACAGCCAATGCAATAGCACTTTTAAAGGGCTATAATACCCAAATATTTAAACACTTGAAAGTGATGCAGTATAGCTGTAAAAAGCTGACTAGAAAATATCACTTGAACGTCTCAATGTAAAAAAGAAAGATATTTTACCTCAAAAAGTTTCTCAGTAGCCACATCCCATTGTAAAGGACTTCTAAGCAACAAATCAGTATGGCCTAGATTTAGAGTTCGGCGGTAGCCGTCAAAACCAGCGTTAGAGGCTCCTAACGCTGGTTTTGGCCGCCCGCTGGTATTTGGAGTCAGTCAGGAAAGGGTCTAACGCTCACTTTTCAGCCGCGACTTTTCCATACCGCAGATCCCCCTACGCCATTTGCGTAGCCTATCTTTTCAATGGGATCTTCCTAACGCTGGTATTTAGAGTCGTTTCTGCAGTGAGCGTTAGAGCTCTAACGACAAAATTCCAGCCGCCTGAAAATAGCAGGAGTTAAGAGCTTTCTGGCTAACGCCGGTTTATAAAGCTCTTAACTACTGTACCCTAAAGTACACTAACACCCATAAACTACCTATGTACCCCTAAACCGAGGTCCCCCCACATCGCCGCCACTCGATTAAAATGTTTAACCCCTAATCTGCCGACCGCCACCTACGTTATCCTTATGTACCCCTAATCTGCTGCCCCTAACCCCGCCGACCCCTATATTATATTTATTAACCCCTAACTTGCCCCACACAACGTCGCCGCAAGCTACTTAAAATAATTAACCCCTAATCTTCCGACCGCAAATCGCCGCCACCTACGTTATCCCTATGTACCCCTAATCTGATACCCCTAACATCGCCGACCCCTATATTATATTTATTAACCCCTAATCTGCCCCCCTCAACGTCGCCGACACCTAACTTCAATTATTAACCCCTAATCTGCCGACCGGAGCTCACCGCTATTCTAATAAATGTATTAACCCCTAAAGCTAAGTCTAACCCTAACACTAACACCCCCCTAAGTTAAATATAAGTTTTATCTAACGAAATTAATTAACTCTTATTAAATAACTTATTCCTATTTAAAGCTAAATACTTACCTGTAAAATAAATCCTAATATAGCTACAATATAAATTATAATTATATTATAGCTATTTTAGGATTAATATTTATTTTACAGGCAACTTTGTAATTATTTTAACCAGGTACAATAGCTATTAAATAGTTAAGAACTATTTAATAGTTACCTAGTTAAAATAATAACAAATTTACCTGTAAAATAAATCCTAACCTAAGATATAATTAAACCTAACACTACCCTATCAATAAAATAATTAAATAAACTACCTACAATTACCTACAATTAACCTAACACTACACTATCAATAAATTAATTAAACACAATTCCTACAAATAAATACAATTAAATAAACTAGCTAAAGTACAAAAAATAAAAAAGAACTAAGTTACAGAAAATAAAAAAATATTTACAAACATAAGAAAAATATTACAACAATTTTAAACTAACTACACCTACTCTAAGCCCCCTAATAAAATAACAAAGCCCCCCAAAATAAAAAATTCCCTACCCTATTCTAAATTAAAAAAGTTACAAGCTCTTTTACCTTACCAGCCCTGAACAGGGCCCTTTGCGGGGCATGCCCCAAGAATTTCAGCTCTTTTGCCTGTAAAAAAAAACATACAATACCCCCCCCCCAACATTACAACCCACCACCCACATACCCCTAATCTAACCCAAACCCCCCTTAAATAAACCTAACACTAATCCCCTGAAGATCTTCCTACCTTGTCTTCACCATCCAGGTATCACCGATCCGTCCTGGCTCCAAGATCTTCATCCAACCCAAGCGGGGGTTGGCGATCCATAATCCGGTGCTCCAAAGTCTTCCTCCTATCCGGCAAGAAGAGGACATCCGGACCGGCAAACATCTTCTCCAAGCGGCATCTTCGATCTTCTTCCATCCGGTGCGGAGCGGGTCCATCTTGAAGCAGGCGACGCGGATCCATCCTCTTCTTCCGATGTCTCCCGACTAATGACGGTTCCTTTAAGGGACGTCATCCAAGATGGCGTCCCTCGAATTCCGATTGGCTGATAGGATTCTATCAGCCAATCGGAATTAAGGTAGGAATTTTCTGATTGGCTGATGGAATCAGCCAATCAGAATCAAGTTCAATCCGATTGGCCGATCCCATCAGCCAATCAGATTGAGCTCGCATTCTATTGGCTGATCGGAACAGCCAATAGAATGCAAGCTCAATCTGATTGGCTGATTGGATCAGCCAATCGGATTGAACTTGATTCTGATTGGCTGATTCCATCAGCCAATCAGAAAATTCCTACCTTAATTCCGATTGGCTGATGGAATCCTATCAGCCAATCGGAATTCGAGGGACGCCATCTTGGATGACGTCCCTTAAAGGAACCGTCATTAGTCGGGAGACATCGGAAGAAGAGGATGGATCCGCGTCGCCTGCTTCAAGATGGACCTGCTCCGCACCGGATGGAAGAAGATCGAAGATGCCGCTTGGAGAAGATGTTTGCCGGTCCGGATGTCCTCTTCTTGCCGGATAGGAGGAAGACTTTGGAGCACCGGATTATGGATCGCCAACCCCCGCTTGGGTTGGATGAAGATCTTGGAGCCAGGACGGATCGGTGATACCTGGATGGTGAAGACAAGGTAGGAAGATCTTCAGGGGATTAGTGTTAGGTTTATTTAAGGGGGGTTTGGGTTAGATTAGGGGTATGTGGGTGGTGGGTTGTCATGTTGGGGGGGGGTATTGTATGTTTTTTTTTACAGGCAAAAGAGCTGAAATTCTTGGGGCATGCCCCGCAAAGGGCCCTGTTCAGGGCTGGTAAGGTAAAAGAGCTTGTAACTTTTTTAATTTAGAATAGGGTAGGGAATTTTTTATTTTGGGGGGCTTTGTTATTTTATTAGGGGGCTTAGAGTAGGTGTAATTAGTTTAAAATTGTTGTAATATTTTTCTTATGTTTGTAAATATTTTTTTATTTTCTGTAACTTAGTTCTTTTTTATTTTTTGTACTTTAGCTAGTTTATTTAATTGTATTTATTTGTAGGAATTGTGTTTAATTAATTTATTGATAGTGTAGTGTTAGGTTAATTGTAGGTAATTGTAGGTAGTTTATTTAATTATTTTATTGATAGGGTAGTGTTAGGTTTAATTATATCTTAGGTTAGGATTTATTTTACAGGTAAATTTGTTATTATTTTAACTAGGTAACTATTAAATAGTTCTTAACTATTTAATAGCTATTGTACCTGGTTAAAATAATTACAAAGTTGCCTGTAAAATAAATATTAATCCTAAAATAGCTATAATATAATTATAATTTATATTGTAGCTATATTAGGATTTATTTTACAGGTAAGTATTTAGCTTTAAATAGGAATAATTTATTTAATAAGAGTTAATTTATTTCGTTAGATAAAAATTATATTTAACTTAGGGGGGTGTTAGTGTTAGGGTTAGACTTAGCTTTAGGGGTTAATACATTTATTAGAATAGCGGTGAGCTCCGATCGGAAGTTTAGGGGTTAATAATTGAAGTTAGGTGTCGGCGATGTTAGGGAGGGCAGATTAGGGGTTAATACTATTTATGATAGGGTTAGTGAGGCGGATTAGGGGTTAATAACTTTATTATAGTAGCGCTCAGGTCCGCTCGGCAGATTAGGGGTTAATAAGTGTAGGTAGGTGTCGGCGACGTTGTGGGGGGCAGATTAGGGGTTAATAAATATAACATAGGGGTCGGCGATGTTAGGGCAGCAGATTAGGGGTACATAGGGATAACGTAGGTTGCGGCGGTTTACGGAGCGGCAGATTAGGGGTTAAAAATAATATACAGGAGTCAGCAATAGCGGGGGCGGCAGAATAGGGGTTAATAAGTGTAAGGTTAGGGGTGTTTAGACTCGGGGTACATGTTAGAGTGTTAGGTGCAGACGTAGGAAGTGTTTCCCCATAGGAAACAATGGGGCTGCGTTAGGAGCTGAACGCTGCTGTTTTGCAGGTGTTAGGTTTTTTTTCAGCTCAAACAGCCCCATTGTTTCCTATGGGGGAATCGTGCACGAGCACGTTTTTGAGGCCGGCCGCGTCCGTAAGCAACTCTGGTATCGAGAGTTGCATTTGCGGTAAAAATGCTCTACGCTCCTTTTTTGGAGCCTAACGCAGCATTTGTTTTAACTCTCGATACCAGAGTTAAATTTATGGTGCGGCCAGAAAAAAGCCCGCGGAGCGTTAACAGCCCTTTTACCGCCGAACTCCAAATCTAGGCCTATGTTTGTCCCGGGACAGCGGAAGGAGCGAGCTTTCGTGCACACGCATCTTATTTCCCTATTCAGTGTAAGGAAGTTTACAATGAAATCTCATGAGAGTTAAGAGAAATCTCATGAGATTGCAGTAAAAGAGTTCATGACCTCTGCTGATGCTGATTGGCTGCTGTTCATTTCTTCATTTTTTTTATTTATTTTTTACCTGCAGCTGGGCAGCAGCTGAGTATAACTTTTTACACAGAACTTACTCTGCTGAGCTGAGGAAATTGTGAGGTAAGATATCTTCCTTTTTTTACCTAGAGATGCACAGGTGATATTTTCCTGTCAGCTTTTTACAGTTATACTGCATCAGTTTCAAGTGATTTAGCATATGAGTATTATGTCTCTTTAATTTAAAATGATCAATAGAATATTTTCTGGCAAAAAGATAATATAATTTCCCCTCCCTCTGTATTACAAGATAGCCATCAGCCAATCACAAAGTGCTTATAAGTATATCCCATGCACATGCTCAGAAGAAGCTGGAGCCTCAGAAAATGTTTATATAAAAAAAGAATGTGCATGTTTTGATAATGGATGTATATTGGAAAGTTGTGTTTTTTAATTGCATGCTTTATCTGAATTATGAAACTTAATTTTGACTTTAGTCACCCTATAACTAAAATGTGCCTAATTCTAACCCTCCCAAAGGGGGCATTAACAATATGCTCAGTTTAACAAATTACTTTCTTGTATAATTGTAATACATTGGTATATAAAATGGAAACAATTTAAATAAAGCCCTTTTCAGAGCCATGAAGAATGTTGGATAAACCTAACAAGTATGAAACTTGTTTAGATCCTGTGTTCTAGCTGTGTATAAAAATCCATAACTGCGCTAATAAACCAATTTAAAGTGAAAGTCAACCCTAGCATTTTACAATTGCTAGGATTTACTATTGAAACAAATAAAGGGGACTTTCATTCATGAAGCATAAGATACTTCATGTAGAAAGCTCCTTTATTTGTTTCATTTGATCGCCGTTTTTAGCTGCTACAGCAGCCCACGGCGAAAACATTTTTTTTTGTAAGAGGTGACGTTTTCACCTCTTAGCCAATAGCCATGCGGTAAATCCGGCTTGGCGCCCTTTGGAGACAGATTTACCGCACAGCTATTGGCTAAGAGGTGAAAACGTCACCTCTTAGCAAAAGAAACTTTTTTGCCATGGGCTGCTGTAGCTGCTAAGAACAGAGATCAATTGAAACAAATAAAGGAGCTTTCTACACAAAGGCATCTACTTATCAAAGCGTCAACTTTCTTGCATTCAACGGCACCAATACGCTTCCCTAAGATCGCCTAACATCGCTGCCGCGGACCTAAATACGTTCTCCAAAGTTACCAAAAAAGCTGTCAAAAAGCTGCGCACCAAGTACGGTGCGATGAGCAGCGGACTGTTGTTAACTAACAGTCATCGATTTCGCTGCTCTTTGGCTTTTTTCAGCTTTCTTGGTACCCTGTCACTAAACACCCACACTATACTAACTGTTTTACCCCCTAAACCGCCACTCCCGGACCCCGCCACAACTCTAATAAAGTGTTTAACCCCTAAACCGCCACTCCCGGAGCCCACCGCATCTGAATAAAGTTATTAACCCCTAAACCGCCGCTCCCGGAGCCCACCACAACTCTAATACATGTATTAAACCCTAAACTGCCGCTCCCGGAGCTCACCGCCACCTACATTATACATATTAACCCCTAATCTTCCGCCCCCTATACCGCCGCCACCTACATAAAGTTATTAACCCCTATCCTGCTGCTCCTGGACCCCGCCGCAACTAAATAAAGTGTTTAACTCCTAAACCACTGCTCCAGGAGCCCACCGCCATCTACATCATATTTATTAACCCCTAATCTGCCCCCCCTTCACCGCCGCCACCTACATTATATTTATTAACCCCTAATCTGCCCCCCCTTCACCGCCGCCACCTACATTATATTTATTAACCCCTAATCTGCCCCCCCTACACCGCCGCCACCTACATTATATTTATTAACCCCTAATCTGCCCCCCCTACACTGCCGCCACCTAAATTATATTTATTAACCCCTAATCTGCCCCCCCTACACCGCCGCGACCTACATTATATTTATTAACCCCTAATCTGCCCCCCCTACACCGCCACCACTATATTAAATGTATTAACCCCTAAACCTAAGTCTAACACTAACCCTAACACCCCCTAACTTAAATATAATTTAAATAAATCAAAATAAATTATTCCTATTTAAAACGAAATACTTACCTATAAAATAAACCCAAAAATAGCTACAATATAACTAATAGTTACATTGTAGCTATTTTAGGATTTATTTTTATTTTACAGGCAACTTTGTATTTATTTTATCTAAAGTACAAAAAAACCAAAACACTAAATTACAGAAAATAAAAAAATAATTACAAGATTTTTAAACTAATTACACCTAATCTAATCCCCCTAACAACACTAACCCCTTGAAGATCACCTTACCTTGAGACGTCTTCACCCAACCGGGCCGAAGTCCTCAACGAAGCCAGGCAAAGTGGTCCTCCAGACGGGCAGAAGTCTTCATCCAAGTCGGGCAGAAGAGGTCCTCCAGACGGGCAGAAGTCTTAATCCAGGCGGCATCTTCTATCTTCATCCATCTGGCGCGGAGCGGGTCCATCTTCAAGACATCCAACTCGGAGCATCCTCTTCCACCAACGTCGACTGTAGAATGAAGGTTCCTTTAAATGACATCATCCAAGATGGTGTCCCTTCAATTCTGATTGGTTGATAGAATTCTATCAGCCAATCGGAATTAAGGTAGGAAAAATCCTATTGGTTGATGCAATCAGCCAATAGGATTGAAGTTCAATCCTATTGGCTGTTCCAATCAGCCAATAGAATGCAAGCTCAATCCCTAGTATAGGGTAGGGCTTTTTTTATTTTGGGGGGCTTTTTTATTTTGTTAGGGGGATTAGATTAGGTGTAATTCGTTTAAATTTTTTTTAATTATTTTATTATTTTCTGTAATTTAGTGTTTGTTTTTTTGTACTTTAGATAATTTTATTTATTTTTATTTAATTGTAGTTAATGTAGGTAATTAATTTAATTATAGTGTAGTGTTAGGTGTAATTGTAACTTAGGTTAGGTTTTATTTTACAGGTACCTTTGTATTTATTTTAACTAGGTAGTTATTAAATAGTTAATAACTATTTATTTATTAACTATTGTACCTAGTTAAAATAAATACAAAGTTGCCTGTAAAATAAAAATAAATCCTAAAATAGCTACAATGTAACTATTAGTTATATTGTAGCTATCTTAGGGTTTATTTTATAGGTAAGTATTTAGTTTTAAATAGGAATAATTTATTTAGATTTATTTAAATTATATTAAGTTAGAGGGTGTTAGGGTTAGTGTTAGACTTAGATTTAGGGGTTAATAAATTTAATATAGTGGCGGCGGTGTAGGGAGGGGCAGATTAGGGGTTAATAAATATAATGTAGGAGGCGGCGGTGTAGGGGGGGCAGATTAGGGGATAATAAATATAATGTAGGTGGCGGTGGTGTGGGGAGGCAGATTAGGGGTGTTTAGACTCGGGGTACATGTTAGGGTGTTAACCCTAAAGTGTTTAGGGTTTAAACACTTTAGTTGCAGCGGGGTCCGGGAGCAGCGGTTTAGGGGTTAATAAGTATAATGTAGGTGGCGGCGGTGTGGGGGGGGGCAGATTAGGGGTGTTTAGACTCGGGGTACATGTTAGGGTGTTAGGTATAGACATTACCATAGGAATCAATGGGATATCGGGCAGCAGCGAACATGAGCTCTCGCTGCTTTCCGACTCCCATTGATTCCTATGGCATCTGCCGCCTCCAGGGGGGCGGATTGAAAACTAGGTATGCTGGGCCGGAAAAGTGCCAAGCGTACCTGCTAGTTATTTGATAACTAGCAAAAGTAGTCAGATAGTGCCGAACTTGCGTTTGGAACATCTGTAGTGACGTAAGCATCAATCTGTGTCAGACTGAGTCCAGCGGATCGTATGTTACATCACTAAATTCTACTTTTGCCGGTCTGTATATCAGGCTCGCCACAAATAAGCTGCGGAATTCCAGCTTATTTGCGGTTGACGGCTTTATAAATACATGCCAAAGTATCTTATACTTCATGAATGAAAGTCCCCTTTATTTGTTTCAAAAGTCAATCCTAGCGTTTGTAAAATGTTAGGATTGACTTTCACTTTAAGAACTGCTCAGTACAATATAAAATATACTATCATAGATTTTTAACCTATTTTTATTCCCCTTTAGTAATATTTTCTCACAAGAAATAAAATTGCACTATTTGACAAATGCAACCCACTGTGCCATATTTGTACTTTTAAAATGTATCCTGAGGAATATCAGATTCTTACAGGCAGTTGTCTATTTCTGGCAGTTAGGTTTTTTTTCAGAAAAATATCAAGATTTTGTTAATCTTTCCATCAACATCACAAAATTGACATTTGCATGTATTCTCTATGATTACATAATGCGTCTGTTTCTCAGTTCTGAATATATATTTTGCATATGTTAGATCAGCTGTAAGTGTAAAGTATTCTAGTCAGCTTTCTGTACACAAACAGGGATTATTACATGTCTGCAAATGAGCATCAGAAAAGTATCATTGCCTTGCAAAAGATCTGCATATAATTAATGTTTTAAAAGGATCTGAAACTGTATATTTATTAGTAAAATGTGTACTGTTTTGCAGTCAATGGAGACACCCCTTACAAAAGCGTCTTGATATTTATCTTATTTACTTTGCTGTGGCCAAATATGGAAAATATAAATGAGCTGTAGCACATATTAAACAATGGCTGTGTAGCATGTAGGAGGGTCAGGGTTACACGTTTTATGGAATCCACTGGAGCTTTTCTAAAGAAAAACTACAATTTCCCAAATAGTAGAAAAACAGGCCAAATAAACAGTTAAGGGGACAGTGTACACCAATTTTCATTTAACTGCATGTAACAGACTCTACTATAAAGAAGAATATGCACAGATACTGATCTAAAAACCCAGTATAAAACCTTTAAAAACTTACTTAGAAGCTCCCAGTTTAGCACTGTTGATGAGGTTAGGCTAGGACACCCAATGAAATGGGCTGGGAAAGCAAGAAGAGCAGACACTCCCGCCTCCCCTGCACACGAGAAGACCCATTACACATCCTGGAGTCTATAGACATCAATATACATCTAATATATATATGATAATTCTTTTAGAAATATATATATATATGTCTATACCTATATATCTATGTGAATATATACATATATATATATAGAGACACATTAATACATATACATAGATTAAATACGATATTGCATGTTTCAAGGTTTTTAAATGGAACAGGTTCAAAAGTGAACATATATGTGTATACAGTATATATATATATATATATAGATAGATAGATAGATAGATAGATAGATAGATAGATAGATAGATAGATAGATAGATATTTGGTTTGTAGGTGTTTGCACTCTCACCATCTGTCATCAACTGCCAGGGTGCTATAAAAATATGTCCATAGTTTCAACAATTGAATAAGCACTCTCTGGACTTTAGCCATCTGTGTAAATAAAGAATTTTATTAGTAATGTTTCGGGACACCAAACAGTCCCTTCCTCTGACAAACAACAACTCAAAACAGAACCCTCCCCTGTGTGTTGAACCAATCAGTGCAAGTAATGTGTAAAGACAGGAGAAACAAACCCCCTGATAGGATCATAATCAAGGTAGAAACAACCTGATAGGCTGAAGCCGGTGCAGTTGTATAGAACACAAGTGCATATGAGTAATAAGAAGTGAAATATGTGAAGGACAGTACCCCCCTTGGACCGCAGGAGACATCTATCTATAGGAATCATATATGAGTGTGAGCAATATTGCAGTAGTTATACGAGTAGTATAAAAATACACAACAAAATTGACCAATAGGGCAGCCTCATACAAAGCACTCCCTCCAGCCAGCCAATGAGGTCAGGCCAACTGTGAAGCTGTCATAGACTCCACCTTCCTGTGTATACAACGTGTCAGCTGTGATTGTAAAAACCAAAACATCAAGGCGGTATAAAAACATCTACATAGTGTAATAAACATCTACATACTGTAATAAAGTGCTTAAACATTATTAGTGTAAAGCTATATGTTGTGTGGCATATAATCATTCCCAAAACAGTCTTTAATCATTAATACGCCGACAGCAGTCTCACCTGCATATAGAAGATTTGAAAAGGTTTTAATCATACTGAACCATCCGGCCGGACGTAGCCTTCCCAACCATAAAGATTTGCCCGAGATCAGTAATTGCAGCTATACAGAGCCAAAAGACTGTATACATCAATCCTCGCCCCAGGAGGTTCGCCCTCCAATCAAATGAGGGTGTTGCGCCACACACTACCAATACGTCAAACAACACCAGTGATAGAATAGTATCAGGCTCATGATGCCCTCCCATTGAATTGGAAGACGGCCACCCCGTGCCAATAAGACCGCCGCAACCAGCGGCACTTCAAGTAGCTGTGAATAAAAAGACCATCAGCTCTGATGGTGTATATATAACGGATCAGATGTATCAGTGTTCAATCACTTACCCCCTGAAGCGAAACAAGAAAAGATGTTAGCATATAGCTGATCCTCATCCAATAGGCTGCTAGTGTTGAGCCACACACCACTTCACGTGTGTCAAGCTCTCAGGTATATCTACTAAGTAAGCGTCTCGTAAAGCCGCAACTGCACAAATGTTAATTACTAGTCAGCTGCAAAAAAACATCCACACAAGAACAGTAGTGTTAGCACATAGCAGATCCTCATCCAATAGGCTGCTAGTGTTGAGCCACACACCACCTCACATACGTCAAGCTAAACCAATCCTCACACAATAACGGCTTAAAGGGCTCTCAGGTATATCTACTAAGTAAGCGTCTCGTAAAGCCGCAACTGCACAAATGTTAATTACTAGTCAGCTGCAAAAAAACATCCACACCAAATAATGTGCAAAAGACTATCACCTTTCTTTGCAGGCTATATAATGTCAGTGGCTATAGGGATGCAGATATTCTATGAAGATTATCAATTTGAACTTAGCAATATAAAAACATGTAGTGTGAAAGACCTCATGCTATTGGCCCCTAATCATATCAAGCAGTAAATAAATACTTCAAAAACCTTCACACAAATCTAATCTGTTAAGCAGCCAAAAGATATATACAAAAGATATATACAAAAATAGGGTGGGGCATCAAAAGACAAAGCTGTCCAAAAAAAATCAAATTTGAAAAATATCATTAAAAATATACCTTCGGAGCACAAAAATAAAGACAACTAATATAGATAACCCTACAAACATAAAAATAAAATAAAATAATAAACCGAGTCAATGTTGACAGTTCAAAGTGCCTATGGCTGAAAAATAAGAATTTACCAATACTGCGTGTTTAATTGCTCTCCACCTAGTCACCAGCGGGCCAAGGGAAAAATTTAAAAACATAGGTTAAAAACAGAAATATGAGTCAATCTGGTAATTCTGGTATATAGAGGAACATAAGAGAATTTCAGAAAGAGAAGTATAGATACCACCAACAGAGAGAGGGTAGACATAAATATTGTAACAAGTAGATTTGGTAAACATAAATTAACAGTGGGAGGGCTCATCATCATCATCATGGCCCCCCTGAACAGATCGTGGGCACTCATTGGATACATGGACTCTCTTTTCGAGATAACACTGCCATCCTGTGTGGACATTAAGACCTCTGGGTTGCAAGGTACCGAATTCGAAGATCCATCTTGCTTCCTTTCTTAAAATAATAGTTGCTCTATCGCCACCCCTTCTCAATTTTGGAACATGATCGATTATCCGGAATCTCATGTCAGTTACTGAATGTCCGGATTCAAGGAAGTGGCGTGCAACCGGTTGGTCTGTTTTCCATTGACGGCTAAAGTCCAGAGAATGCTTATTCAATTGTTGAAACTATATATATATATATATATATATATATATGTAATAGTTTATTTAAAAAAAAATGACAACCTTTTTTAACCCTTACAGTTTGCGCTAGGTATATATATATATATATATATATATATATATATATGTACATGTATATATGTGTGTACATATGTATTTATGCATATATGTGTTTTACAATATATTTACTGTACATATTAAACAAAAAAATATATTTATATGCATGCAACATATATATATATATCTGCACCACAAAATGTTCTGCCCTGACCGACTACAAATGCTGCTGCTCTAGACACAGGCTTAGGCCAGAATATGCCCCAGTAATATAAGGATATAAAAAAAACCACTATAAATTCCAACTATCAATATAACATGACAAAAATATCATGTCTATAAAACAATTAATGCACAATAAATTCAACACTGGTTTATTCAGTGCAGAGTGCCAGAGACATATTGTGAACGTTCATATATCACTTATCTATGAAATATTCAGACGTTTCCTCCTATACTGTTTTCTATTTGAATGCAGATCCTGATAAACTGGTAAGCAGGAAGCTTTAATCTACACAAATTCATATGTTGATTAATTCAGCTAATTACAATGCATCTTATACACTCTGCTAAACACTGATGATCTGTGCTAAATGTGTACTGCACAAAATAATAATGAGAATGTTTGTATCATTACCCAGCAATATTCAAACAAAGAACTAAACCGTGCACTCAAAAATGTCTGCATCTGTTTGGTTATACATCAAAGTCACTGCAACCCCCACATATAATCCTGCATATAATATATAAAACATGACAATTGTTCTAATGTTCAGCATTTGTTTTATCAGTGAAATAAAACTAAAATACAAGTCAATCATCCATTTTCTTCTTGGTATTATTATATTGGTTTTCTTCTATTGCTGTCTTGGGGTAATCTAAAAGTAGTTCAAGTGTAATTCTATGTTTATTATATAGTCATTTAATCAAAACTATGTATCAATTAAAGCAGTTAAAGATCTGCAAGGCAGGAATATGCTATCTTTTGTTTTCATATTTGTCTTCTTGTTAAAGCTTGAGAACAATCACAGTGTGCTATGAAATGTCCCTCTGTAAAATTGGCCTTGTTTTCTTTTTCTTTCTACAGATCTATATACTCCACTCATTTTAGTTACACTTGTATTGCAGTGAATAAATACTGTATAACAAAAAGAAATGGAGAAAAGGCATAGTAAAGTAATTGGGGCCTATTTAATAATGTGCGAGTGGACATGATCCGATATTGCGGATCATGTCCGCCGCACATCGATAAATGCCGACGGCATACGCTGTTGGTATTTATCATTGCACCAGCAGTTCTTGTGAACTGCTGGTGCATTGCCGCCCCTGCAGATTGGCAGCCAATCGGCCGCCAGCAGGGGGTGTCAATCAACCCGATCCAATATGGATCGGGTTGATTTTCGGCAATGTCTGTCCGCTGCCTCAGAAGAGGCGGACAAGTTATGGAGCAGCGGTCTTTAGACCGCTGCTTCATAACTTGTGTTTCTGGCGAGCCTTCAGGCTCGCCAGAAACACGGGGCTTCAAGCTCCATACGGAGCTTGATAAATAGCCCCCATTGTTTTTTATTGCTACAGCTGAGAGAATATTGGAGTTGATTAAAAACCTGTAGAAAAGTTTAATGATTTATCTACAAAGCTTCCCTTCATGTAGAAAATAATTTGCTAAGCATTTCTAAAGGATTATCTTTTCCATGCAAAAATAATTTTGACGATTTTAAAAAGTGATCTTTTATAGACATTTTATTTCTATATTTTATATACGTTTTAGTTTAATACCTCTCAAATAAATAATAATAATATGTAAAAGATAACTATAGAGATCTTGCAAATATAAGACCTCATTTTTAAAAATAATTTATTTAATGCAGACTCTGTGATCTGACACTACGCACAGGTAAGTATTTTAACCTCCTAATGTCATTTAAAAGAACGGAATGAATACTACCGAATTTCGTCAGTAATCATTTTCTTTACAATTTTGTTGTGCGCTCGTTCGGTTATTCGTTTCGTAATGAAACTAATGCACATGGCTATCTCTCACATGGGCCTCCATTACATATGCAGCGTCGCCCGCAAAATCCTCCGCCGCCAGTTTTTACGCGATTTTGGTATTACATATACGGTGTAGCATACAAGTTACGCGCGTATATTTCACCCTTCGCTCGCAATTATTACTCCCATAAGCTAACATGGGACCGCATCGTAAATCGGTATCCAATATCCTGTGATATACCTTTAAGGTATCTCCCTTCATGCACCTTGCTCCTTTAAAAGGGAGCCTCCTACAATCAATCTTTGCCTGATTATTGAGAAGTTCAACAGCCTGGAGGCTGTTTCCTTTGCTACTATTCAGGTCACATCTTTACCTATCAAATTTATGATTGGAAATTATACCTAAAGTTTGTTAGCCTAGAACTGAGTCATCTACAGCTTCCTCTGAGTTGTAAACCAGTTTCTAAACATCTGTGATTACCGCTCTGCACTAAAATCCTTTACAGGTCTCCCTCTGCAGCTCCTGTCAGTTTATTTTACACATCGCGGAACCTCCGCAGCTTTCCGACGCTGGATCCCCAAACCGGAAGTGAGTCACGCATTCACCGCAAGCCATTCCCTCCTGCAACAGGCAAGCTCTCTCTGTCTCCTTACTCACAGGTAACTTCTGTTTGTTACAACTTCTGGATATTGATTGTACCGGTTGGCTCTCCTGTTGCCATATTTATTCAAGTTGACTTTGACTAAGTTATATTGCTACACGCATGGGATGTGAATCACTTTACCTCTGCATATTATTCCGCAATAAATACTGCTTGCAAGTTACATAATTGGACAAACCTAAGGTTGTATTAAGCAATCTGTGTGAGTGACTTTGTATTTATTTTATTGGGTGAATGTGTGTGAAGTAAACTGGACTCTGAATCATATGTTACAGATGATAAAAGATTCTTCCACTAATCCTAACTTCAACTAACTTCTGATTCTGGGCTATCAGAATAAGAGTTCTAAAACTTACTATACTGGCTATTAATTGCTCACTGTTACCATTTCTGTTCAAACTAAGTCTGTGTTTGCAGAAATAGATATACAAAAGAGCTACAAATACTCTATTTCTGGTTTGTGTGTGAGTGGATTCATTACATAATAATCAGGCCCAAAACTGATCCTGTTAAATTACTAAAACATGGATCCCACAGAAGTAAAAAATGAATTCACTAATGTGTACCAGAAATTAGATTATTTAGCCCATGCTATACAAGAAGTACAGGCTGAGAATGTAGCCATAAAAGCAATGTTAAAGGATTTCATAACACCTAAACCTGTGGATATACCTGAACCCCAAGTACATACACCAACACCATTTTCTGGAAAACGGTCTGAGTTTCGTGATTTCAAAAACGCATGCAACTTGCTATTTTCTTTGAAACCACGCACCTATCATTCAGACAGGATTAAAGTTTGCACCACAATTTCATACATGATAGGAGAGCCACGTACCTGGGCTAACAGATTCTTTGAGCAGAACAACCCCATTCTAGATTCATTAACTGATTTCTTTTCAGCAATGACAAGTCTGTATGAGGATTCAAACAGCCAAATACAAGCTGAGACCAAACTGCGGTCATTAAAACAAGGCAAAAGGACTGTAGAGGAATACACAACAGACTTTCAGATGTGGGCCTCAGACTCATTGTGGAATGAGGTAAGCTTGCGTAATCAGTTTCGCCTAGGTTTGTCTGAATCTCTAAAAGATGAACTCTCACGATTGGAACTCCCTGAAACACTCACCGGCTTAATCAAGCTAAGCACCACATTAGATAGACGTCTGAGGGAAAGAAAAGCTGAAAAAAGCATGTATGACCCCTCTATCAGACGCACCTATCCATCATCGGTCTCCCAAGACAGAAACCAGACTTTCAGCACCCCAATGGAGATTGGGACAATCAGAGGTCCTCTGACTCAAGAGGAGAAAACAAGAAGGAAATTAGGAAATTTATGTCTATACTGCGCTCACAAGGAGCACACAGTTGCAACCTGCCCCCTCCTATCAAAACAAAAGAAGGGTAAGAAAAAAAATATAATATCATTATACAATTTATCTACTGCTACCCAGCTCACTGTCTCTCTCTCTTTACAGTGGGACCGTCTCCACATCCAGAGTGACGCGTTAGTAGATTCTGGTGCTTCAGGGATATATATTGATGATACATTTGTTAAAAAGAATAAAATACCCACAGTGTGTAAACAGCAACCAGTTTTTGTGAAGTTAATAGATGGTACTTTGATTCAGAAAGGTCCTATCACACACCACACTATACCTTTACTTACAACCACAAAAAATGGTCACACTGAATACCTTACATATGATATCATTCCTATTGATAGACATTCCATTATTTTAGGATACATGTGGTTAAAGACACATAATCCAAGCATTGATTGGTTAAAGGATGAGATAAAGTTAACATCTAGATATTGCACAAATACGTGTTATCCACACTGTTCTATATCTTCTATTGAGAATGGTGTACCAGCGGCATATTCTGATTTGGTAGATGTATTCGATTTAAAAGAGGCTGAATCATTGCCGCCACACCGTGAATTTGACTGCCCCATCGAATTAATACCCGGGTCTCAAATACCCTATGGCAAAATATATCCTCTGTCCCAGGATGAGTTAACCCATTTACGCACCTACCTAGATGATAACCTTAAAAAAGGTTTTATATCACATTCAACTTCACCCGCAGCAGCTGGTATTTTTTTTGTTAAAAATAAAGATCTAAGTCTAAGACCCATAATAGATTATCGAGCTTTAAATGCGATAACAGTAAAAAACCGATACCCATTGCCTTTAATACCAGAATTATTGGAAAGACTCACCAATGCCACCATATATACCAAATTGTATTTGAAGGGGGCATATAATTTGATTCAGATTAGGAGTGGAGACGAATGGAAGACAGCTTTTCGCACACGATACGGTTTATTTCAGTACAATGTCATGCCTTTCGGGTTGAGTAACGCACCAGCTACTTTCCAACATTTCATCAACGAGATATTCCGAGATTTAACTGACATATGTGTTGTAATTTATCTAGATGATATTTTAATTTATTCCACAAATTTACAAGATCATGAAAGGCATGTACGATGGGTACTCACCCGACTAAGACAGCATAGATTGTTTGCCAAACTGGAAAAATGCAATTTCCATGTTAAACAGATTAAGTTCCTTGGTTATATTCTATCTCCTCAAAAAATCCAAATGGACCCTGAAAAGATAAACACGATCCAGGAATGGACCATACCACGCACTGTTCGAGCGCTACAGAGGTTTTTGGGTTTCTCGAATTTTTACAGAAAATTCATCAGAGATTTTTCTACTATTGTAAGACCATTAACCCAACTCACAAGGAAATCCCAAAGATTTCATTGGAATGAAGAAGCTCAAACTGCTTTTAACAAGCTAAAGCACTGTTTCTCCACTGCTCCAGTTCTGACACTGCCAGACTATCAATCTCAATTCATACTAGAGGTTGATGCCTCCAACACCGGCATAGGAGCAGTCCTATCACAAAAAATCAAGGAAAACCAAGAAATGCATCCCGTAGCTTTTTATTCCAGAACCTTGCTCCCAGCCGAAATAAATTATAGCATTGGTGACAAAGAGCTCTTAGCAATTAAAAGTTCCTTAGAGCACTGGAGGCATCTATTAGAAGGGTCAAAAGAACCTTTTCTCATTTTTACTGATCACAAAAACCTTGAGTATTTAAGGAAAAGTAAAACTCTCTCTGCACGCAAAGTCAGATGGTCTCTGTTTCTAGATCGCTTTAATTTTTTGATTACTTACAGACCAGGACATTCTAACACCAAAGCTGATGCCCTCTCAAGAATGTATGATCCTACGAACATCTCCGAGACCCTCAATCCTATCATACCAGAAGAGAAATTTATATACTCACTTTCTAACTTAGAAAAGCACATTCTTCTGGAAACTCAAAAAGAAAATGATTGCCCCCCAACTTGTGAGAGAGATTCCACATCAGGGTTGATGTACCACAAAAATAGATTATATGTACCTAAGGCTCTTAGGATGATGATATTAAAACATTATCATGACAATGTCTTGTCAGGCCACAAAGGTGTACAAAAGACCACCAACTTGATCAAAAGACACTTCTGGTGGCCACAGCTAAATCAAGATGTTATACATCATCTGAAGAAATGTGATATATGTGCAAGAAATAAAGTGGCACACAAAAAACCTATTGGTTTATTAACTACTTTACCAATACCAGATATGCCGTGGTCCACCATATCAATGGATTTTATTGTTGATCTTCCAGTCTCACGAAAGTACACCACTATTCTAGTGGTTGTAGATCACTTAACTAAATTGGGTCATTTTATTCCACTAACAAGTTTACCCACAGCCATTATTACTGCAAAGGTCTTTTTAGATAATATAGTCAAACTACACGGATTACCAACTACAGTGATCACAGATAGAGGTACTCAGTTCACCTCAGCCTTCTGGAGGTCTCTGTGCAAACTGTTACAAATTGATACACGTTATACCACAGCTTTTCATCCTCAGTCAAATGGGTTGACTGAACGTTTGAATCAGACACTAGAACAATTCCTACGATGTTATCTGAGCCATCTTCAGGATGATTGGGTTGATTACCTCCCGATGGCAGAGTTCTCATACAACAACTCAATCTCTACCTCAACCAAAGTATCACCATTCTTCGCCACGTACGGCTTCCATCCAACCACTATCACAATATCCCATACCACAGTGAATTGTCCAGGAGCAATGGATTTTAGTAATTCCTTACAAGATAGACTTCAGTTGCTTAAAACTCATTTGCAGGAAGCTCAAGAACATCAAAAGAAGTACTATGACCTACATCATTCCCCTAGTCCCACCTATGTCGTAGGAGACTTGGTTCTACTGTCCACAAAGTATCTGAAACTTCGTGTGCCATGTAAAAAATTGGCCAATCAATTTATTGGTCCGTTCCCGATTGCGGCAATAGTTAACTCGAACGCTGTTCGGTTGACTCTGCCTAAAGATCTCACTGTTCATCCTACATTTCATGTCTCTCTAATTAAGCCTTACGTAGGGGACCCTTTACTACAACTGGCAGATCCTCCTCCACCTATTTATCACCAGGATCAGTTGGAATATGAAGTGGAGTCCATCCTAGATTCCCGGATACGTCGCGGTCATGTACAGTACTTGATACAATGGAAAGGCTATGGTCCTGAAAGCAACTCAAGGGAATCTCATGAGGATGTTCACGCTCCTGATCTGCTCTCCGCTTTTCATCGGCGGTATCCTGGGAAGCCATATCTCCGCACCCCTGTTGACTGCCCTTGAGGAGGGGGGTATGTGATATACCTTTAAGGTATCTCCCTTCATGCACCTTGCTCCTTTAAAAGGGAGCCTCCTACAATCAATCTTTGCCTGATTATTGAGAAGTTCAACAGCCTGGAGGCTGTTTCCTTTGCTACTATTCAGGTCACATCTTTACCTATCAAATTTATGATTGGAAATTATACCTAAAGTTTGTTAGCCTAGAACTGAGTCATCTACAGCTTCCTCTGAGTTGTAAACCAGTTTCTAAACATCTGTGATTACCGCTCTGCACTAAAATCCTTTACAGGTCTCCCTCTGCAGCTCCTGTCAGTTTATTTTACACATCGCGGAACCTCCGCAGCTTTCCGACGCTGGATCCCCAAACCGGAAGTGAGTCACACATTCACCGCAAGCCATTCCCTCCTGCAACAGGCAAGCTCTCTCTGTCTCCTTACTCACAGGTAACTTCTGTTTGTTACAACTTCTGGATATTGATTGTACTGGTTGGCTCTCCTGTTGCCATATTTATTCAAGTTGACTTTGACTAAGTTATATTGCTACACGCATGGGATGTGAATCACTTTACCTCTGCATATTATTCCGCAATAAATACTGCTTGCAAGTTACATAATTGGACAAACCTAAGGTTGTATTAAGCAATCTGTGTGAGTGACTTTGTATTTATTTTATTGGGTGAATGTGTGTGAAGTAAACTGGACTCTGAATCATAAGTTACAGATGATAAAAGATTCTTCCCCTAATCCTAACTTCAACTAACTTCTGATTCTGGGCTATCAGAATAAGAGTTCTAAAACTTACTATACTGGCTATTAATTGCTCACTGTTACCATTTCTGTTCAAACTAAGTCTGTGTTTGCAGAAATAGATATACAAAAGAGCTACAAATACTCTATTTCTGGTTTGTGTGTGAGTGGATTCATTACATATCCAGAGCAAGGCCTTAAGTGGCGAAAATGGAGAAATCTTACTCCATTTTTACCTTGCCATAAAAGGCAGCCGTAGTAGGACTTGCGCTGAGTATGGGAGCACCGTAACTCCTGAAAATGCCTGCAAAAATAAACTAAAATCTAACGCATGCGCAATGTCTATCTACCTGTCAACCTCAATCACCCACCGCAATAACTAATAAAGTCTATTAACCCCTAAACCACCATAGCCCACAACACAAGTAATAACTAAATTATTAACCCCTAAATCTGCCAACCCCAACATCGCAAACTACCTCTTAAAATGATTAACCCCTAATCCGCCATTAACCCACAACGCAATAAACCTATTCAAGTATTAACCCCTAAACCGCCATAGCCCACATAGCCTATTAAATGTATTAACTACTAATCTGCGACCGTCAACGTCGCCACCACTATAATAAATGTATTAACCCCTAAACCTAAGTCTAGCCCTAACCCTAACACCCCCCTAACTTAAATATTATTTAAATAAATCAAAATAAATTTACTATTATTAACTAAATTATTCCTATTTAAAACTAAATACTTACCTATAAAATAAACCCTAAGATAGCTACAATATAATTAATAATTACATTGTAGCTATTTTAGGATTTATTTTTATTTTACAGGCAACTTTGTATTTATTTTAACTAGGTACAATAGTTATTAAATAGTTAATAACTATTTAATAACTTCCTAGCTAAAATAAGTACAAATTTACCTGTAAAATAAAACCTAAGCTAAGTTACAATTACACCTTACACTACACTATCATTAAATAAATTAAATTAATTAACTACAATTACCTAACATTAAATACAATAAAATAAAATAAACTAAAGTACAAAAAAAACACACTAAATTACAGAAAATAAAAAAAAATTACAAGAAGTTTAAACTAATTACACCTAATCTAAGCCCCCTAATAAAATAAAAAAAGCCCCCCAAAATAATAAAATTCCCTACCCTGTACTAAATTACAAATAGCCCTTAAAAGGGCTTTTTGCGGGGCATTGCCCCAAAGTAATCAGCTCTTTTACCTGTAAAAAAAGAAATACAACCCCCCCAACATTAAAACCCACCACCCACACACCCAACCTTACTCTAAAACCCACCCAATCCCCCCTTAATAAAACCTAACACTACCCCCTTGAAGATCACCCTACCTTAAGCCGTCTTCACCCAGCCGGGCAGAAGTCTTCATCTGATCCAGGCAGAAATTTTCATCGAATCTGGGCAGAAGAGGTCCTCCAGCCGGGCAGAAGTCTTCATCCAAGCGGCATCTTCTATCTTCTTCCATCCGATGAGGAGCAGCTCCATCTTGAAGACATCCGACGCGGAGCATCCTGTTCCATCGACGGCGACTGTAGAATGAAGGTTCCTTTAACCCCTTAATGGCAACTGACGTACCAGGTATGTCATGCATTAACAAGCAGTTAATGACAATAGACGTACCTGGTACGTCAGTTGTCTAACAGAGTGCTGGAAGCGATTGCGATCACTTCCAGCAGCTCTGAGGGTATTGCAGTGATGCCTCGATATGGAGGCGTCCTGCAATACCCCTTTACAAGCGTCGTTGGTGGGTGGGAGCAAGGCAGGGAGGCGGGTGGGCGGCCTGCCAAGGGCCTGTGATGTGGAGGGGGGTGGGATCGGAGGCCGGATTGGAGGTGGCAGTGTCCGGGGGCACACACAGACGTGCGCACGTGCACAGGGGGCGGCGGGCGGGCGCGTGCACGGGGCGGGAGCGGGTGGGAACTGCTATACTACAGAAAAATTTAATACAAAATTGGGAGAAAAGGGGGGATTTTAATTTAAAAAACAATCAAAGGGTTCTGGGGGGAGCTACACTACATAAAATGGCAAAAAAGGCAAAAAAATAATAAATTTCAGTAAGAAACCAAAAATTGTGAAAAATTTAGTTTTTTTTTTTATTTGAACGTATTTGGTGGTGAAATGGTGGCATGAAATATACCAAAATGTGCCTAGATCAATACTTTGGGTTGTTTACTACACTATACTAAAGCTAAAATTACCCCAAAAAGCTCCCTACATGCTCCCTAATTAACCCCTTCACTGCTGGGCATAATACACGTATGTGTGCAGTGGCATTTAGCGGCCTTCTAATTACCAAAAAGCAATGCCATAGCCATATATGTCTGCTATTTCTGAACAAAGGGGATGCCAGAGAAGCATTTACAACCATTTATGCCATAATTGCATAAGCTGTTTGTAAACAATTTCAGTGAGAAACCGAAAGTTTGTGAAAAAAATTGTGAAAAAGTGAACAATTTTTTGTATTTGATCGCATTTGGCGGTGAAATGGTGGCATGAAATATACCAAAATGGGCCTAGATCAATACTTTGGGATGTCTTCTAAAAAAAAATATGTACATGTCAAGGGATATTCAGAGATTCCTAAAAGATATCAGTGTCCCAATGTAACTAGCGCTAATTTTGAAAAAAAGTGGTTTGGAAATAGCAAAGTGTTACTTGTATTTATGGCCCTATAACTTGCAAAAAAAAAACAAAGAACATGTAAACATTGGGTATTTCTAAACTCAGGACAACATTTAGAAACTATTTAGCATGGGTGTTTTTTGGTGGTTGCAGATGTGTAACAGATTTTGGGGCTAAAAGTTAGAAAAAGTGTGTTTTTTTCAATTTTTTCCTCATATTTTATATTTTTTTTTATAGTAAATTATAATATATGATGAAAATAATGGTATCTTTAGAAAGTCCATTTAATGGCGAGAAAAACGGTATATAATATGTGTGGGAACAGTAAATGAGTAAGAGGAAAATTACAGCTAAGCACAAACACTGCAAACATGTAATAATAGCCTTTGTCACAAACGGACAGAAAATGGAAAAGTACTGTTGTCATTAAGGGGTTAAATGACGTCATCCAAGATGGCGTCCCTTCAATTCCGATTAGCTGATAGAATTCTATCAGCCAATCGGAATTAAGGTAGGAAAAATCCTATTGGCTGATGCAATCAGCCAATAGGATTTTTCCTACCTTAATTCTGATTGGCTGATAGAATTCTATCAGCCAATCGGAATTGAAGGGACGCCATCTTGGATGATGTCATTTAAAGGAACCTTCATTCTACAGTCGCCGTCGATGGAAGAGGATGCTCCGCATCGGATGTCTTCAAGATGGAGCCGCTCCTCGTCGGATGGAAGAAGATAGAAGATGCCGCTTGGATGAAGACTTCTGCCTGGCTGGAGGACCTCTTCTGCCCGGATTCGATGAAGACTTCTGCCCGGATCAGATAAATACTTCTGCCCAGCTGGGTGAAGACGGCTCAAGGTAGGGTGATCTTCAAGGGGGTAGTGTTAGGTTTTATTAAGGGGGGATTGGGTGGGTTTTAGAGTAAGGTTGGGTGTGTGGGTGGTGGGTTTTAATGTTGGGGGGGAGTTGTATTTCTTTTTTTACAGGTAAAAGAGCTGATTTTTTTGGGGCAATGCCCCGCAAAAAGCCCTTTTAAGGGCTATTTGCAATTTAGTATAGGATAGGGAATTTTATTATTTTGGGGGGCTTTTTTATTTTATTAGGGGGCTTAGATTAGATGTAATTAGTTTAAACTTCTTGTAATTTTTTTTGTTTTCTGTAATTTAGTGGGTTTTTTTTTTTTTGTACTTTAGTTTATTTTATTTAATTGTATTTAATGTTAGGTAATTGTAGTTAATTAATTTAATTTATTTAATGATAGTGTAGTGTTAGGTGTAATTGTAACTTAGGTTAGGTTTTATTTTACAGGTAAATTTGTACTTATTTTAACTAGGAAGTTATTAAATAGTTATTAACTATTTAATAACTATTGTACCTAGTTTAGTCTTAGGGTTTATTTTATAGGTAAGTATTTAATTTTAAATAGGAATAATTTAGTTAATAATAGTAAATTTATTTAGATTTATTTAAATAATAATTAAGTTAGGGGGGTGTTAGGGTTAGACTTAGGTTTAGGGGTTAATAACTTTATTATAGTGGCGGCGACGTTGGTGGCGGCAGATTAGGGGTTAATACATTTAATAGGCTATGTGGGCTATGGCGGTTTAGGGGTTAATACTTGATTAGGTTTATTGCGTTGTGGGTTAATGGCAGATTAAGGGTTAATAGTTTTAAGAGGTAGTTTGCGATGTTGGGGTTGGCGGATTTAGGGGTTAATAATTTAGTTATTACTTGCGGTGTGGGTTTGATGGCGGATATAGGGGTTAATAGTTTAAATAGGCATATTGTGTTGTGGGGGGTTGTCGGTCTAGGGGTTAATATATACAAAACAGGGGTTTTACGTGTCAGGCTTATTTTTGGGAGGCATGTTAGACTTTTACGGGAGATTTGTTATTTTCTGTACTTTTCTTAGGCGCCGGCAGTTTCTAAAGTGCCGTAAGTCACTAGCGACTCCAGAAATTTGTATTTACGCTCATTTCTGGACATCGCTAGTTTATCCGACTTACGGCACTTTAGGAACTGCCGGCGGATATATTTAATACCCCGATGTGCGAGGTGAAATTACGGACGGCGTAAGTTCCCACGCTTGCGCTGAAACCTGCGCCGTATATTTGATTGCGCCCATGATGTTAGAACTATAATCTATGGCATGAAGATGCTTTATCACATTAGAATGTACCAGCACTCTTTGACAAAGGCCGTACAATCCTATATAATTACTTTGAAGATTTTCCTGTCTGCTGGGTTTTTACTCTCTACCATTTTGGCACTTGCATTAGTAAGTAAATGTACTAATATGACAAAACGATTTGTGTGACATTGTTGGACCACAGAGTATGGAATTGACACTGAAGTCTGGGATAAATCTCATTAGATTAATATGACGTTTGGAAACAAATTCTCCTTGCAGTTAAAAAGCCTTTACTGCTGTTTCTATAGATAGTGGAAGGTGCCTGTCTTAAAATTAATTTAGCCATTTAGCTTTTAATTAAGTAAATAGGCATATTTTATTTAATTTCATTTAACAATAAGCTATGCACTCTTTCTTTTTTGCTTTCATCTGATAAGCCTCTTTAACATAAAGATTTCTCAGAAACTTTAATTAGGATCCATTCTCTTGGCATCCTTTGTTGAAAGAGCAGCAATACAGTACTGAACACACCAGGTTAGCCATTGATGAGACATATATGTTCAACTACCAATCAACAGCTATCTCCCAGTAGTGCATTGCTGTTTGCACGTGTAGGAAGTAGCATGCTTATTACAAGTTCATGTAAAAGTGTTCGCTTGAGTGCACTTGAAATTAACATGTGTCGGGTTAGTGCGACCTCAGAGCTCTCGTTAACTGTTACACTTGAATAAAAGTACAGTTACACACATAATAACACTAATCTAATAAAAATTCTTAAAAAAATTGCAATAAAAAGATATAAGGGCTCAAAGAAGGTCTCAGACATGCAAAGGGCTTTAACATAGAGATACAGACATATACATGTCTAAATATGTATTTGTATATATATAAATAAATATATATATATATATATATATATATATGTGTGTGTGTGTGTGTGTACATATGTATTTATGTATTAAATGTCTAAATAAGTATATGCTAGTATATATATATATATATATATATATATATATATATAGTCCATGTAAAAAACAAGGTAACAGCACCACAGCACACAATCTTCTTTTAAAGGTGAAAAATATTTATTTGAGGTTTAGCAACCAGTTAAAAGCGACGTTTCGGACCTACATAGTCCTTAATCATGCATAAGTTAAAATCAAACAAACAGACTTTAAAAAGGGTATCTGGACCAATCATGCTTCAATTCTCAGTGTTAATTGGTTTAACCCATACCTATCCAGGTTTGTAAATTTCAACAACACAGTGACCTCTAGTGGTACCAGAATATATTCCATCATTTAAAACCATTATAAAAACAAATACAAATCATAATCTCTATTCAGACCATATGGATGTAATGTGTTCAGACGTTTAATCCACCATACTTCTTTCTGTTTTAATTTTAGTTCCCTATTACCCCCTCTTCTATGATGGGGGATATGGTCAATCACTTGAAAGCGAAGCTGGCTTACTGTATGGCCCATATTTGTAAAATGTGCTGATACTGGAAGTGACATATCTTTTCATTTAATGGATGCTTTATGTTGACTAAACCTATCCCTGGCGGCTTGGGTGGTCTCGCCAATGTAACAAAGGCCACATGGGCATTTAAGTAGGTAGATTGCATAGTTAGTTTGGCATGTATATAACCCATTGATTGTATATTGCTTTATTTTGTCATTTTGTGCTAAGAATTTCCCTTTAATAACTGAATTACATTGAGCACAGTGTAAGCAGGGGTAACAGCCTTTATTAGGGGTAGTTAAGTAATTTACATCAGACATTTTAGTTGTACCTATGTCAGCTTTTACTATGTGATCCCTAAGATTTTTTACCCTTCTATATGATGGCATAGGAGGGAGTTTAAATGATTCTATCTCTGGATTATATTTTGACAAAAGGTGCCAGTGTTTTCTTACTATTCTAAAGATGTCATTACTCTTGTCACTGTATTCCATTGAAAGCACTAATCTATCTGTTCCTTTCTCTGTTGGTTTTTTATCATGTATTCTATCCAAATCCTGAATGTTTTTAGCGATATTTTCTTTTGGATATCCTCTTTGGATAAATTTATTGCCCATAGACACTAGTCTTTCTGGCAATACTTTTTGATCTCTAACTATTCTTTTAGTACGCAAAAGTTGACTCCTGGGTATGGATTTAAAAACAGTATCAGGATGGAAACTTTCATATCGCAGCAGAGTATTTCTATCTGTGGGTTTTACATATAGATCTGTACTTAATGTATTTCCATGTCGATATACAGTTGTATCCAGAAAGTTAATCTTTTGGATAGAGTAAGTAAGGGTAAATCTTAGGCCTGTCATGGAGGCATTGATATCCTCAACAAACTGTACCAGGGACTCCAATGAGCCCCCCCCCCATATGCCAAAAATATCATCTATATACCTTAGCCACAGCTTACAA
This sequence comes from Bombina bombina, assembly GCF_027579735.1. NCBI lineage: Eukaryota > Metazoa > Chordata > Amphibia > Anura > Bombinatoridae > Bombina > Bombina bombina. The sequence continues at coordinate 657,490,812 of NC_069502.1, forward strand.
TGGCTGATGAATGGCTGATTAGTGTAGACAAATTTGTTCTCAAAGCCACTCATGAACAAATTGGCATATGAGGGGGCTACATTGGAGCCCATGGCTGTTCCCCGCTTTTGCATGTAGTAAGTGTCTTGAAAGAGAAAATAATTGCAATATAGGACAAGTCTTAGCATGTCATCAAAAAAATCAATCTGAGATAGATTATATAAGTCACTGTCACTCAAAAAGCTTTTCACAGTCAATAGGCCTGCCTCATGGGGAATAGAGGTATATAAATTTACCACATCCAGTGAAAAAATTAACCAAGTATCCTCTATTTCAATCCCCATAAGTTTTGAAAGAAAATCATTTGTATCCTTAATAAAGGATTTTTGCTGTTTGACAAATGGAAAGAGGACTTTGTCACGCATCACCTCATTGGCCCTGGGATCAAGGAATTTCTTAAGGGTCACTGCAGAAGCAGACACTAAAAAAGAGTATGAGAGAACAAAAAGAAAATTGATATCTCTGGAACTGCATTCTGTGACACTTGCAGAATACTACCGTATTAAAAGGATCCCCAGAGTCTTAAGAGTTAAACTGAGGCCCACCATTCTATCTAACAATGAAATGTATAAAAGTAAATTTGAGAGCATTCTGAATAAGTGCTCATTTGACCTTATTGTTTTGACCGTGGAGTGCCTACAACTGGAAATTGAGAAACAGAAAAAAACCGTATCAGAAGTGGAAAGAATAATGGAAACTAAACTCACCCTGGATATGCTGAAAACTACTAAAGAAGAAGTAGATGCATTACTGGCACAATACCGTTCAGACCTGGAAGAAAGGAAAAGGGTTAAATTCATACGGGATGAAACGGACTATGCTAACAACCGAGTGTACCAGTGGTCACATGACCAGACGTCACGACGTGAGGGCCCACGCTGAAGGAGACAGCCGAGAATTACAGCAGCACAAGAAAAGGAAGACAGCTCATCATCCGGCGAGAGTTTTTTAGACACAGGCTCAGAAGGCGACACCAGAGGGGAGGGCGGAAGCACCGCCGATCAAAGGGAGTACAAGATGCACACACGGAGTTCCTGGAACCAGCAAGGGCAGCCGCAGCGGTCACGGAGAGGAGCCAGACATCGCAGGGGTATGAGAAAGCAACAATAGAGGTAAAAAAGTTGCCGGTTGTTAACCCCTTACTGTTTAACAAAAATGAACTGCCTGTTACTAACTTCATAAAGGGAAATGAATGGAATGAACTGTCTAATATTGCTAGTACTCCAGTGTTATCTGAAAATCCACTTGAGGGAAATGAACTGCCTGAGATTAACCTCTTAGAGTGTGGTATAATAAGGGAAAATGAACTGCCTGAAATTAACTCCCTAGAGTGTGACATAGTAGATAGTACACTGTCTGAGTTTATACCAGTGATACCCAATGCTAGTCCACAGGCAAATGTTGAAACTAATCTGGTTATTAATATTTCTAAATATAAGCTTACAGATAATGAGCATAGCTTATTAATGAAGGGCTTGTCATACTGTCCAGTGAAAGATTGTGATGAGTTTGAAATTGATAAAGATCTATACAAATTTTTCAGACTGCTAAGGTTGAAAACAATATATGGTGGTAAAAATGTAGCCAATGTAAGTGAAACTAATGCAATAAATGAAGATGATATGCAGAGTGAATGTTTGAATTTGAAAAAGTTAAATCTGCACAAAAAATCTTCATATGTACCTCCAACAAGCAACTCAGGTGTAGAAACATTTGTTAAATTTGTTCAACAAGATGTTGCTAATCTAATGAAAAAAAAACTAGATTAAATCCTTACACAAAACAACATAACCTCACAAAAGGGGAATGGGAGGCTATATCTACTTTGAAAAATAACAAAAATATCACCATAAAAAATGCTGACAAGGGCGGAGCAATAATAGTGTTAGACACTGACTATTATGTGCAGGAGATATTACAACAGCTGTCAGATGGAGGGGTTTATGAAATACTGGATCATGATCCTCTTAAAGAAATACAAAGAGAGCTTAAGGGCATATTAGATAGAGCTTTGACACATAACATTATTTCTAAACAGGTCTATGATTTTTTGTATAATAAATACCCTATAACACCAATTTTTTATACATTACCCAAAGTCCATAAAAGCTTATTACATCCACCAGGACGCCCTATTGTGGCCTGTACCGATTCTATTTTTTCTAATATCTCTATCTTTCTGGACAAAGTCCTCTTTCCATTTGTCAAACAGCAAAAATCCTTTATTAAGGATACAAATGATTTTCTTTCAAAACTTATGGGGATTGAAATAGAGGATACTTGGTTAATTTTTTCACTGGATGTGGTAAATTTATATACCTCTATTCCCCATGAGGCAGGCCTATTGACTGTGAAAAGCTTTTTGAGTGACAGTGGCTTATATAATCTATCTCAGATTGATTTTTTTGATGACATGCTAAGACTTGTCCTATATTGCAATTATTTTCTCTTTCAAGACACTTACTACATGCAAAAGCGGGGAACAGCCATGGGCTCCAATGTAGCCCCCTCATATGCCAATTTGTTCATGAGTGGCTTTGAGAACAAATTTGTCTACACTAATCAGCCATTCATCAGCCATTGTAAGCTGTGGCTAAGGTATATAGATGATATTTTTGGCATATGGGGGGGCTCATTGGAGTCCCTGGTACAGTTTGTTGAGGATATCAATGCCTCCATGACAGGCCTAAGATTTACCCTTACTTACTCTATCCAAAAGATTAACTTTCTGGATACAACTGTATATCGACATGGAAATACATTAAGTACAGATCTATATGTAAAACCCACAGATAGAAATACTCTGCTGCGATATGAAAGTTTCCATCCTGATACTGTTTTTAAATCCATACCCAGGAGTCAACTTTTGCGTACTAAAAGAATAGTTAGAGATCAAAAAGTATTGCCAGAAAGACTAGTGTCTATGGGCAATAAATTTATCCAAAGAGGATATCCAAAAGAAAATATCGCTAAAAACATTCAGGATTTGGATAGAATACATGATAAAAAACCAACAGAGAAAGGAACAGATAGATTAGTGCTTTCAATGGAATACAGTGACAAGAGTAATGACATCTTTAGAATAGTAAGAAAACACTGGCACCTTTTGTCAAAATATAATCCAGAGATAGAATCATTTAAACTCCCTCCTATGCCATCATATAGAAGGGTAAAAAATCTTAGGGATCACATAGTAAAAGCTGACATAGGTACAACTAAAATGTCTGATGTAAATTACTTAACTACCCCTAATAAAGGCTGTTACCCCTGCTTACACTGTGCTCAATGTAATTCAGTTATTAAAGGGAAATTCTTAGCACAAAATGACAAAAGAAAGCAATATACAATCAATGGGTTATATACATGCCAAACTAACTATGCAATCTACCTACTTAAATGCCCATGTGGCCTTTATTACATTGGCGAGACCACCCAAGCCGCCAGGGATAGGTTTAGTCAACATAAAGCATCCATTAAATCAAAAGATATGTCACTTCCAGTATCAGCACATTTTACAAATATGGGCCATACAGTAAGCCAGCTTCGCTTTCAAGTGATTGACCATATCCCCCATCATAGAAGAGGGGGTAATAGGGAACTAAAACTAAAACAGAAAGAAGTATGGTGGATTAAACGTCTGAACACATTACATCCATATGGTCTGAATAGAGATTATGATTTGTATTTGTTTTTATAATGGTTTTAAATGATGGAATATATTCTGGTACCACTAGAGGTCACTGTGTTGTTGAAATTTACAAACCTGGATAGGTATGGGTTAAACCAATTAACACTGAGAATTGAAGCATGATTGGTCCAGATACACTTTTTAAAGTCTGTTTGTTTGATTTTAACTTATGCATGATTAAGGACTATGTAGGTCCGAAACGTCGCTTTTTACTGGTTGCTAAACCTCAAATAAAGATTTTTCACCTTTAAAAGAAGATTGTGTGCTGTGGTGCTGTTACCTTGTTTTTTACATGGACTGTATACACTGGAGTTTGGCTGATACTCCTTGGTAACGTGCACACAGGTGGGAAAGAAACTTTACTAAAACCTATGGTGCTGGATTCAACTCACTTACTTCTTATATATATATATATATATATATATATATATATATATATATATATATATATACTTTATATATATATTTACATTGGTCTGATGAAGGGGACGGTTTGATCCCTGAAACGTCACTGTTCACAAATAAAGATATTCAGTGAGTGTGGATCTCCAACTTCTTCTATGTGATTTATGTTCCTAACACCCTCGGAGAGATTTTGGAAAGTGAGTGTGCTAAACCCTGGAGACTTTGAGACTATGAGGCCCATTTATCAAGCTCCGTATGGAGCTTGTGGGCCCGTGTTTCTGGCGCTCTGAGCAGGCGGACAGGAATTGCCACAATTCAACCTGATCAAGTATGATCGGGTTGATTGACACCTTCCTGCTGGCGGCTGATTGGCCGTGAGTCTGCAGGGGGCGGCGTTGCACCAGCAGCTCCTGTGAGCTGCTGGTGCAATGCGGAATACGGAGAGCGTTTTGTTCTCCGCATTCAGCAGGGTCTTGCGGACCTGATCCGCACTGATCAGGTCCGCAAGACCTTTGATAATTCGGCCTCTATATATATGTTTATTTGTGTGTACATATGTATTTATGTATTTATATGTGTATATACATATTTAAAAACATAAATACATATAAACACATAAATACATATGTATACAAATATAGACATATATATATATAAGTGCATTGGAGCCCTTTGCAGTTAAGTAGCTGAAAACATGTAAAATGAAGTTTATGCAATATTCATATTTAATAAAATGTTTAACTGTGTATTTACTGAAAATATTTCACATTCCAATGTTCTTCACTTCTTCACATAGGGGAATATGTTTGAAGTATTTTTAAATAAATAAATATATATATATATATATATATATATATATATACACACACATATATATATATACACACACACATATCTGTATATATATATATATATATATATATATATATATATATATATATACATACATATTTACCTATATCTGTATATATCTATCCCTATACACTCACCGGCGACTTTATTAGGTACACTTTGCTAGTACCAGGTTAGACCCCCTTTTGCCTTCAGAACTGCCTTACTTCTTTGAGGCATTGATTCAACAAGGTGTTAGAAACATTCCTCAGAGATTTTGGTCCATATTGACATGATAGAATCATGCAGGTGCTGCAGATTTGCCGGCTGCACATCCATGATGCGAATCTCCCGTTCCACCACATCCCAAAGGTGCTCTATTGGATTGAGATCTGGTGACTGTGGAGGCCATTGGAGTACAGTGATCTCATTGTCATGTTCAAGAAACCAGGTTGAGATGATTTGAGCTTTGTGACATGGTGCATTATCCTGCTGGAAATAGCCATCAGTAGATGGGTACACTGTAGTCATAAAGGGATGGACATGGTCAGCAACAATACTCAGGTAGGCCATGGCGTTTAAACAATGCTCAATTGGTTCTAAGGGGCCCAAAGTGTGCCAAGAAAATATCCCCTACACCATTACACCACCAGTCTGAATCCTTGATACAAGGCAGGATGGATCCATGCTTTCATGTTGTTTATGCCAAATTCTGACCTTACCATCTGAATGTCACAGCTGAAATTGAGACTCATCAGACAAGGCAAGGTTTTTCCAATCTTCCAAACTTTTTACTTTCAACTTGTAATATGTGTGATAACCAACAAACAAAAAAAAAACAAGGTTGAGCACAGTTAGTGAGCAAGTGGGAGTGAAAAATAGCACTCCACTCTTAAATAGTCCTAAGTGGGATCTGGCATTTCTTTACAAGTCCTTATCATTCTTCTGACTATAGAAATGTATAACATGACTCCAAATTTAAAAGAGGGTGTCCCATCATTCAAATAAGAGGTTTCATGATTACACAGCTATCAAGCAATTATTATAATAATAATAGTCAAAAAGAGTAGGAATTCTAGGGGTTCCTGAGAGGTACTAAGCACCTCATATCACTCTTGTAGTGCAAGGCAGAAGTATATATATATATATATATATATATATATATATATATATATATATATATATATACAGGGATGGAAAAATATCACTATGGTTTACTGTCAGGGTTTAAAAGCTACTTGCCCAGAAGGAAAAAGTTACTAGTCCACTCAATGTTAAATATAGGAAAAAGTTAATTTTCTAAGCCATCCGCTGCTATTTCTAATATATATATATATATATATATATATATATATATATATATATATATATATATATACTGTATATATATCATGTGGTCTACCAAAGGAAAGAAGCTAACGGTTAAAAAACACAAAAGACAAGTAGTAGAAAATGATGAATTTCTGACAATCACTTAATCCACAATTAAAGTGACAATAAACACCTTGGGCTTGATAAGCTAAAGCTCTCCATTATGGTAAAATAATCTAAGGAGTCTCATAAGTATTGTGTGATCCCTCAAAGAATTTTAGATGCTCAAATGTTAGCTGAGAACTGTTTATCTGAATATGCAGGTTCTAAATGTGAAGACAGACACATACATTACAATATAAAGCTCAAAAAAGCCCCCCACAGTGTTTTCTATATGCGTTGGTGGGTTTTTGATCATCAGGACCACTGTAATTACAAGACATTTCTATTGTTTTGCTATAGAATTTTATATTTGAAGCAAAATTAATTAATGTATACAATTCTTAGCCAGTGGATCTATATAGAAATCATTGCTCCATTGAAAAGAAATGCTACTTACTAAAATGACCCAAAGGCCGGCTGGGTTTACCAGGACACCAGGAGATTTCCTGGAGGGATGCAGCAGATGGGTCTGGCTAGCTACAATTTGAGGAGGTAATGCTTTGGGTGAGGCAATGCAGCTGTATCACCTTTCTTCTTTTTCTACTCTAAGCTTTTCTTATTAAGGTCACAAAATATTTCATAAGTTTTATTTCCTAGATTATGTACCATTTTAGTTGCCTTCCATTGAATGATTTCTAGTGTCTAGTCAAGTCACACTGTAAGACAAAGTGGCACAGTGTTTTGAGCGTTTTCTCCAAATCACAGTTAAGGGTAATAATTTTCACACTGTGAAATTGGGTTGTAAGGTGCGTATTATTATTATTTTTTTAAACTAATATAATTTTATTCTGAAAAAAAAAAAAAAATTGGGGGAAGGAGTATCCCAGTAATCCTCTTAAGAAAAATGGTGTGTGCGCATTTTATGTACTCAACAGAAAATAGGACTGTTTTTTTAAATTCCATGGCTGCTTTTTATTCCCAGTCTGGCCCTAAAAGATCCTAGATATAAAAAAAAAAGGTAATAGATTTTCATTCTGAAAAAAAGTTACATTAAAATGTTCTGGGGTCATTTTATATTTTAATAGGAAATCTTTTTAAGAATATGTGATAATAAAAATAACATATACGCAGAGTGTAAAATACAAACATATTTTTTCTGTTCAAACGTTCTCTTGGATTTCATTATTTTAAAAGACTATAAACCACAATTAATGATCGATTGGTGTAATATAGACTTTGATAGAGTAACACAGTTAAAAAACTCTATTTTATAATATTTATATTATCGGGGAAGATTTCACTAGTGAATCTACAAATGTGGCTTATATTGCTATGTACCTGTAATACTATATACATGGGCAAAACTGCTCAATGCACAAGTTATGATAATAAAAGATTGATTGTGCAGTGCTTCCTAAGATATGTTGCAATACGCAACCATTGATTCCCAAGAAAGTAAAAAGAGTCAGAAAACATGATGATAATACAAACTTATAGGACTATACTGTATATATATATATATATATATATATATATATACATACAAACAATTAAGTAGCAACATATTGTTTTATTATCCTTTCCAAGGTAACTCATATTGCTGTTCTAATTCTCTCTGGTTACCAGGTATAACAAAAAAAATAATAATAAGTATTCACCAATGATCCCGTTAAAATCCCACTGAAAAGAGAAAAGATTCATCAGTAGGTAATCTGTTAAAAATAGGATATTTTTAAATTCCTAAACTTCAATCTAGATTGCTAAGTCCCTAAACACTAAGATATTCAAAACATCATGTAGAACAACATCAAAATAAATAACAAAAACTATTTTGAAAAAATTGCATAAATTAAAAAAATTAAAGTCTGCAATTTTCACCAATGTAGTAAAAATGCCATTATTTCCGTAAGGAAACATAAAGGGCTAGATTACAAGTGGAGCACTAACTAGCACATTTGCTAGAGCGCTAACTGCACTAGCGGTAAACATTTTGCATGAGTTGGGTTTCGCTGGTATTACAAGTTGAAAGTAAAAACTTAACGTTCCAGTGCTAACCGGACTCGCAAAAAAAAGCTTCATTTACACTTATTTACTCTTCATAACCTACTCACGAACACTACCCACTTCATCTGGAAATACAGATTTAGTTATATTTTTTTTTTTTTATATAACACAAAATATTAAGGAAATATTTTATGCCAGTCAACACATAGGATCTAAATCCTAAATATCCATTATCTGAGACACTGAGACACTATTGTTTTTTCACCTGATAAAAATCAGAATCAATTATAATATCTCACTTAGATAAGTCACACATATAATGGTAGCTTAAATCCTAGCTTATTTCATAAGCGCCAGTGGAAATCCAAAATCTTACCTTTGTTCTTTATCTAAACTACTGAGGAGGAGTAGTTTCCCCCATCCACCAGGCATACAGGATTTTTTAGTAAGCGCCAACACTCTATCCACTTTATCACTAGAGCGCTAACTGCACTAGCGGTAAACATTTTGCATGAGTTGGGTTTCGCTGGTATTACAAGTTGAAAGTAAAAACTTAACGTTCCAGTGCTAACCGGACTCGCGAAAAAAAGCAGAACTAACATTATCGTGTGCGTGATAACCTACTGCCCCATAGAAGTCAATGGAGCCAAATAAGTGGAAAAAAAACTAACACCCTACTTGCATGCTAACCCGAATCACGACAAGACTCCTACTCTAATAACCCCTAAATTGTCACATAGCCCACCCCAAAGTCTGCACTACACTATCAACCCCTAAACTACCACTCACCCCACCGCAAAGTAAAGCACTAAATTTTTTAACCCCTAAACTGCCAACACCCAACATCACAAACTACCTTTTTACACTATTAAACCCTAAACCACCATCCCCCCAAATGCAAAGTAACCCACTAACATCTAAATCCCTTAACCTAATACCCACTAAATAAACCCAAAATAGACTAACCCTAGCTTTACAAAAAAAATCTAACTACCTTTAAAAAAAAATCTCCTTTTTAAAAAAAACAAAAACTAATATTGCTTTAAAAAATATTTAAAAAAATAAAAAACCCTACCATTACAAAAAAAACCCTTCTATTAGAAAAAACAAACCCCTAACATTAAAAAACAAATTACCAATATAAAAAACCCACCCAAAAAAAAAAAAACTATTTTAAAACTAAACTACAAATACTTTTGTAGGTCATTGCCCTAAAGTGATCAAGCTCTACAAACTCTACAACCCTCTAAAATTAACCCCCCCACCCCCAAAACAAAACAAAAAAACATGCTCTAAAAAGTGCCCGGAAAAGGGTATTTGGCTGGACATTGCCCTTAATAGGGCTTTTAGCTCTTTTGCTGCTCAGATTTAAAAAAAAAATCCCTAATCTTAAAAAAAAAAAATCCACCCCGGAAAACCCAAAAACCTAACTCTTAACCTCAAGATGGTATTCACCAAAGATGATGGCGGCGGCACTCAAACTTCAACCCGGCGGTGGTCCTTCTTTATCCCGGCTGTGGTCCTTCTTCATCCCGGGGGGTCGATCTTCTTATCTTCATCCCGGTTATGGCAACGGCAGTGGTGGTCTTCATCTATCTTCAGATCTTGAACACGGAGGTCCTCTTCATGCGGTGACGAGCCACACACTTAATTCTAAATGCGAGGTATCCCTTTTATATAGGGGTACCCCTGCTTTTCTATTGGCTGATTTGCATGTTCAAATTCAAATCAGCCAATAGAAAAAAAATTCATTCTATTGGCTGATTTGCATATTTAAATTCAAATCAGATGGCATTTAGTTTCAACTTGTAATACGAGCGCATATTACTGCTCTACGCTATCCATAAAAAATATGGAGAGCGTAAATTACCGCAAGTTTGCGCAATAAAATTTGCAGTAATTTGGGGGGGGGGGGGGCGGAGTTAACCGCCATACTGAACGGACGTGTTCTGTAGAACAACAAATAGTGCCACTGGATACCCAAAATTACCAGGGCACTGCTAAGAGGCGCCTAGGACAGAAGTGGAACAAAATAGGTTCTAGTAAATAGAACACTCAACCCAAATAATATCAAGAAGATGATGATGATGTCAGAGAGATAATAAAAATGATAGAGAGATAACAATAATAATGCAAGGTATAAATAACCACAATATTAGTTGAATACAACAATCTGGAGGTAAGTGTGATTTATGTTAATCCTTTTTATATGGTGAACTTATCTAACCAGGCAGAGTCCCAAAATAATGCCCAAACGGTGTGTGCAGTGGGCCAAAAGTCCAGATGAAGTTAGGCCGCTCCTCCTGAGTGTTATGCCAGGAACACAGATGGATAATCTAAAACAAATTAGATAGAGGGCGCCACATGGTGCAGATCATATGAGATAAATATAACACAGCGATATAATAATAAGAATCCTACTCACAAATTGCGGCGCACATAAAGTGCAGAAAAAACAGTCCGGAACCACACGTCGTCCGGTCGACCACAATGGATGGGTTTACCCAAGTGGAGGTCCTCGTCTCACCAGGGAGAGTCCAGGGAAGTCCAAGAAGGAGGAATGGGTATGGAACTGTGCACCAAAGTTCCAGCCAAATGCTCGGGAGTGACCAAGATAGGTTCCCCAGGCCCAAGCCCAAGGATAAAAAGAGATGATCGGCAGCAAATAAAGGTTAAAATATGCAAAGTTTAATTGCAAAATTAAAAGCAACAGTATTAAAAACAACAGCAACGCGTTTCTCAGTGATACACACTGTTTCATCAGGCTATACAAACATTCTAAAAGCTGCCATATTTAAACTAGTTGGGAACCAATCAGTGACCAGAAAAAACCCACACCCCTAAGGGAGCATACCATTCAGTAATAGGGGATCCAAGGTGCAAAAGTTAATTAAAAATACAAATAAAACCACATTAATATTGATTATACAGAACATATTGCATCAAAAAACAAAATACAAATAACATACATATCTAAAAAAAAAAAAAAAAAAAAAAAATTACATAATTTTAATTGGCTATATGAAAATAATGTATTAATACTCTGCACGCTCAAAAGGAGAGCAAATTGGTATATGTCTCTACTAAACAAAGACAAAGACACTCTCTTTAGATCTGGCATTATGTATTTTAATTATCAGTTAATATCCAAGGCTAATTGATAAGGGATCATTATTGAAGGAGTTTTGGGATACTGATACAAGTGTGTACTGAGTAATAGTACACATAATAACGAAAGAGTAAGATACGTGTCAGGCTATGCTGCATCTAAGAGAGTGTACTCAAGTATAGATCGCAAACACACATATCGATCGCGATCCCACTTACAGACATGATGAGAACTGTCATAGTATGGTCAAAAGGTACACATACTAAGCCGTTATATATGTCCCCATAGCAACCATTAATAATAAGAAGACAAAATGTTAAATATTGGGGATGATCGGCCAATAGCGTATAACCATAACACTAATATTGATACGTAAGCAGTGATGTCAGGAGAGGTGTAACAAGATGCGCCAATAAAAGTCTACAGCGCAAAAATAGGAAAGAGATGTACACGGAGTGTAATGCAACGCCTGTGTTCTGTAGAAGCTCCGTTCTCAAACTGCTAAACTAGCTATTTACTAGCACTAAAATACAAGTTTTTAGCTGAAAGGCATTACCAGCAGCAGTGAGGAGTACCCAGAGAACTACTGGCCGAGTTTGAGAGGACTACCGCACAGAGTTATTACCGAACTCCTGCAGTAACTATTTGTGATGTCGAGCAGAGAGTGCAACAGTGACTGCAGGGGATCCCGCTCTTCGGAGGGTTTGGGCTCCGCTCTGGAGACCAAGCACACTGTGATCTGTATGGTAGACTACCTGAACAACTGCGGGGTGCCTCCCCCTGAGACCTAGTAGTGTGAGCCGATACAGAGGTGAAGACGCACCACGTGACTCTACGGTCCTGTGGTCTGCCGACAGTTGCCTTCTCACACCCGCCTCTATTCAGTGTTTCCGCTCCGGAGGGTCGGGGCTCTGCTCCGGAGCGACTAAGCCAGCTCTAGGCAGTGCTGCAGGAGGATTGAGTGCTGGTCAGGTGAACGGAGAACTACCGCTCCACCCACGCTCCCGAGGTCTTGAGACAGTGTGGCAGTTTGGGGCCCTGGTGAGCTTGAAGAGTACTGGATTAGACGCCGGGGATGACAAATATCATCAAGGGATAGAGGCAGTGACCAGGAGGCCGTGAGATTCCCCCCCAAAAAATTTTGAGATCTAAAGTGTGCCATCTTGGGCATTCATCTTCTGGAACCGTGAACAGGGTGCTGACACTTAGAGGCCCAGGTAAACCTCCCAGGGTAGATCAGCCTTACTGTCTTTGCTCCATCCAGACCTGGACCAGCTTCTTACACCTGAGGAGCCTTCTGACTGATCTGACAATAGGAGCAGCTGGCCGCGTGGTCCAACGGGGTAAGGTAACTGCCTCACATTTACACAACGACATACCCAGGGGCCAGTTTCCCTATTCCCTATTACTAAACGCTCCCAGAAATATATAAGGCACCCTGCTAGGGTTGATCCTAGGAATCCCAGACTGATAATTATTGCATTATACTAAGTGGCCTGGATAGCTTCTGTGAGCACTCATTATAATCTGAGCCCTGGGCCCCTACGACACCTTGCCAAGAGTCAGTTATATCTGCCGCTATATTAATTTAAAAGCTATATTACAAGACCTGGGCATCACAAACTCTAGTCCTGCACCTCCCTTGAGACTCGAGAGGTCTGCCTTAGGTTATAGAGGCCTCCTAAAATAAACAATCAACCTGAGAGCATCTGAAGTTGAGTGCCACCCCGATTTATCATACCCTACCTCGATAGGGTCTTTGGGGACCGTGATCCATATCTCACAGAAGTTTGAGAGGTGCTTTGTATAGTGACAGCCCACCCAGATACTCAACATACCATCCTCTTGCCTTAAAAATTGAACTTCCACATAGACAACTCCATAAGATACCGGCCTGAATACTTTGGGGTTTCTCTTGAGGACTGAACTTATTTGCTTGCTGCTGCGTCAGCTTATGTATCTCTGAGGTTTACCCAGAGCGCTCTTTTTTACCTTTAATTTACCCTTTTTATATTGCAACAGATAAGCTCTGAATATATAATAGCGGGTCAGTGTTAAGCCATAACACTACTAATTGTAAGCCTATGGGATCATTTTCCTCCTCACCCCTTCCGGCCTGGTCTCCCATGCTGGTTGCTACCACATACCCTTTTCCCTTCCTATGGCGGTATCCCCTTTTTTCCTGAGGAGAGAGTTTTAAGCTCCTGGACATCTCTGTAATACTATCTAGTACTAAACTCGAGGAGCTGGGTTGGGCTGTTGGGTTGTACCTAACCCATGTAAAATGCCTGTAATATTTACTAATTGAAAATAAAGTGCCAATCTATCTTACTTTTGGTGTATTGTTCTGTGCTCTCCCTTTCTATACTCTCCACAGACTTAGTGGGCTTTCTCTCCTTCTTTTCCCTATTGGGAACCCTCTTACCCCTGTTTGACTTGACGTCTCCTTTATCTCCTACTCCCCTGACTAGCGGGTCTGGTAGGGTTTCCTACTTACTTTTTTTTGCCCTTTTTCCCTGACACATAAGTGTAGTACTGCTCTGGTGACTCCACTGAGAACACTGAAAACGAGAGCTTAAATTATTCTCTAATTGTATTTTTGCACTGTTGTATTTTTATTTATGAAAACTTAATAAAACATTTGAAAGAAAAAAAATTGCAGTAATTTGAACAGCGCTCGACTTGTAATATGGATTTGAGCATAAAGAACACTGCGATCTCGCGATTGCATTTACTCTCCTAGCGCTAACAATAGCGCTCCACTTTTAATCTGGCCCAAAATGTATTCATGTATATTTCTCTGACAAGGTGCATTTAAAACCATTTGAGAATAATTTATTGTGCTTAGCTCACCAGTTAAAGAGTTTTAATTTTTCAGATTTGTTCCACAAATAATTGTTTTGTTGTTCCCATTTTAATTGTGTTCAGAAGCTCGTCCTGCTTCTGCAAGATAAACATTTAAATTGGCAGGTTTGAGTTGAAACAAGTGTCTTTTTGCTTAAATTAAGAAAATGACTTCATTGAAAATGAACGCAATAATGAATGAGTGATTGTTCTATTACATAAAAAGGAGAGTGAAGAAACAGATTATCCATGATGTGTTCTAAAGATCCTTTCCTTTCTAAGCACTTTTTTTTATAATGTGCAGTTTTCTAAACTAGTAGAAACAGTACTGGAACAAGTCTTAAAGGGATGTGAAACCCAAAAATGATCTTTTGTGATTCAGAGAGATCATATAATTTTAAAAAATGTTTCCAATTTATTTCTATTATCAAATTTGCTTCGTTCCCATGATATTAGGTTTTGAAGAGAAACCTCGGTAAGTGTCTGAAGCACTACATGGCAGAAAAACGCTCTTGCAAATGTATAACATTTTTGCAAAACTGCTGCCATATAGTGTTCCAGAAATGGGCCAGCTCCTAAGCATACATCCCTGCTTTTCAACAAAAGATATCAAGAGAGTAAAGAAAAATTGATGATAGAAGTAAATTAAAAAAAAAGTTTAATATTGTATGCTTTATCAGAATTATGAAGGGAAAAAATTGGGTTCATATCTCTTTAAGTCCTCCATCTAACAATCTTACACATGCAGGGGTATATTTAGGTTGTGTGCTGTCCTAGATACTCAAACTTCTGCTAACCATCCAGGTTTTATGCCTTATTAGCCATAACATTTTTTTGGTCAGGTTGTGACATATTTTTAAGTCACTACATACAAGTTCTTAAAACAAAAATGTATGACTCAACCAAATACTTTCAGGAAACTGTCATTAATACCATGTAATTTTTGAGAAGGGTTGCTGCTTATAATGCTTTTTTTAATAGCAAGTTAGGTGTTTGATGAAAATCCAAACACAACCATACATAGCAGAATATGTTATTTATATATATCTGTATATATCTATACCTATATATAATCATCTAAATATATAGGTACAGATATGCATTGTACCAAAATATCATCAGATATATGTAAAAATATGTAAAATGTGAAGAACATTGGAATGTGAAATATTCATATTTTTATGTCGGGTTTATTCGATTGTGTTTTATTATTTTTTTCCTACTTTTCTTTTTTCAATTGACTTCTATGGGGAATACATTAACGCAATCACGATATTCAAAGTTCACCTTTTTTTGCGCACATCGGTTAGCGCTCGAGTGTTAAATACTGCTCCACTTGTATTCTTGACAAAAATGTTATATAACAATACTAATATCTACATTGTGTGTATATATATATATATATATGTATATATATATATATATATATATATATATATATAAACACAAATGAAAAGAAACACAAGTAGCACTGTCCAATCAAATCCCGTGAGGGATCATACACCACTTTCTCTGAATTAATAATTCGTAATGCACGTAGCTGAGGCGATTAAAGTCTTGTACAATCTTGTAGATACAATGAAGGATAAGCTGAACACCCACAGGGTCCCAAAGGGAGCAGACTTGAGGCTTAAAAGCGTTATAATGGCTGTGCACAATGTTAAACTTTTGAAGCACCCTGTATAAACACTCTACACACCAGCCTGTGCTCCAACAGCTATTAGCTGTGCCCACTCACCGCTCCATTTTGTGTCTGCTTTAAGTATGCAGAGATCCCAGCTCATGTGCAAGATCTTCTGCCACTAGTAGCAGCATACCGTTCATCTGGGTGGGTGTTCGGTCACATGGTCGGCCTTAGCAAATTGCGCAATCCTCTGCTGCGGATGGAAGTATCCAACGTGTAGTGAGAGTGATGGACGAGCTACCTTTGCCTCTGGAAACCTGGTCAATAATAGTGTCAGGTTTTTTTTCCCCTGCTTTGTTTGCCATGTGCTGCTGGCAGCCATTTTACTCACCTCTCTTGCTGACTCGGGTGCGTATTGTGTGATGCTGCACGCATCACACACTATGATTTCCTGCACGCCCTTTTATGGCCAGACTGGTGTACATCATCCGTGTGAGACAGGTTGCAGTCTCAGAATTGTGATGTCATCACTTATTATTTAAAGGGCCTCTGTTCAGTATGCTTTGCCCTTGTGTTGTCTCAGATCTGTTTGTGAGTTCCAGTTCCTGTGTATTACCTGGCTGTCTGATGTCCCTCCTGGTTCCTGATCCCTGGCTTGTTCCTGATTCTGCTGTTCTCCTTGTTCCTGATTCCGGCTCGTCTGACTACTCGCTTTGGCTCCTGACTCAGCTCGTCTGACTATTTGCTTTGGATCCTGACTCGGCTCGTCTGACTACCAGCTCTGGTTTTGACTCCTGGCTTGTTATTTGACTTGTGGACTTTTTATTATATTTTGTTATTAATAAAGGTGTGATTATGTTTGCACTTCTCGTCTCAGTTTGATTCCTGGCACCCTAACATTACGCAAGAACCATGAATCCGGATGGTGCTAATAATCCATCTTTACCTACCATCATTTCCAGGATGGATGAACAGGATCACCGCTTGGATCAATTTGCACTAGCCCTGCAAACTCTGCTGACTCGCACTGCACATTTAGACCAAAGTGTCCCACAAGTTATGGCTGCTCCTGTTTCCGCTGCTGCACCTAGTCCTACCAGGAGCATGTCCGGTTCTGCACCTCTACCTCAGCGATATGGAGGCGATCCTATTCAGTGCATAGGATTTTGGACCAGGTGGGCATTTACTTTGAGATGTTACCTCATGCGTTTCTCTCTGACAGAGCTAAGGTGGGATTTCTCATCTCATTAGTCTCTGACACAGCTCTTGCCTGGGCTAATCCCTTATGGGAGACTAATAAACCTGTGATTTCAAATTACCCTAAATTTGTGGCCTCCTTTCGAAGGGTATTTGATGTTCCGGCTCGCTCCTCCTCTGCTGCTAAATGACTCATGTCCATTCAGCAAGGTACAAGATCTGTTGCTCAGTATGCCATTGAGTTCCGTACGCTTGCCGCAGAGGTAGGTTGGAACAATGAAGCCCTTGTTGCCGCCTTCTTTCATGGGCTCTCTGATGCGATTAAAGACGAAGTTGCTGCCAGACATTTACCAGAGGATCTCAAGGCATTGGTGTCTTTTTTTTATCCTAATTGACATCAGACTCAGAGAGAGGCTCTCTTTGAAGGAGCGCTTGCGGAAGCCTCCTGTTCCATTGTCTCCTACATGTTCATTCCCACCCATGCCTCCCTCTCCTCCCATGCCTCCTGGTTCCGAGTCACCAGGTACTGCTGAGCTGATGCAGTTGGGGTTCATGCGTCTCTTCACGGCGGAGAGAGGGCCTTTAGGAGGAGGGAGGGGCTCTGCCTCTATTGTGGGTTACAGGGCCACCTACACAGCCGGGAAATGCTCACATCTAAGGTCCTGTCGGGAGAAACATTTGGTCATAGTTGTCCTTTCCTGGGTGGACTCCTCCATAGTCACCCAATCTCTTGTTGACACCGGTGCTGCGGGCTATTTCATTGACAGTGCTTTTGTATCAAAGCACTCCATTCCTGTTTTGCCTTGGTCCGTTCCACTTGCTATTGAGGCCATTGATGGCAGGCCCCTTCAGCTTGCACTCGTTACTCACAAAACCCCTCCGTTATCCATGGCTTTTGGGGCTCTCCATTTTGAAACCCTCCAGTTCCAGGTGATAAATTCTCCACATTTTCCAGTTGTTCTGGGTTATCCCTGGCTGCAAAAGCACAATCCCAGTCTCGACTGGCGCAGGTCTGAAATTTTGTCATGGTCTCCGCTTTGGCTCTTAACTCAGCTCGTCTGACTTCAAGCTCTGGTTTTGACTCCTGGCTTGTTATTTCACTTGTGGACTTTTTATTATTTTTTGTTATTAATAAAGGTGTGATTATTTTTGCACTTCTCGTCTCAGTCTGATTCCTGGCACCCTGACAAATAGTCAGCAAAGGATAAAAGAAATCTTCCAGAGGCAAAGTAAAAGCAAAAAATATTTTATTGGTAATCCATTAGGGTAAAAATAACCCAGGGGGTCCAAGAAAACACTCAGTAAAACAGCACAAGTGTTTAGCTGAAACATGACAGCTTGAAGTATACTTGTACTGTTTTAGTGATTGTTTTCTTGGACCCCCTGGGTTATTTTTATCCTAATGGATTACCAATAAAATATTTTTTGTTTTTACTTTCCCTGTGGAAGATTTATTGTATCCTTTGCTGACTATATATATATATATATATATATATATATATATATATATATATATATATATATATGTGTGGAAAATATCACTATGTTTTACTAGTCAAGGGTCAAAAGCTACTAGTCCAGATCGAAAAGTTACTAGTCCACTCAATGTTAAAGATAGGAAAAAGTCAAATGTCTAAGTTGTCCACTGCAATTTTCAAGTCTTGTGTATATGTGTATAATATATATATATAAAATATCACTATGTTTTACTAGTCAAGGGTCAAAAGCTACTAGTCCAGATCGAAAAGTTACTAGTCCACTCAATGTTAAAGATAGGAAAAAGTCAAATTTCTAAGTTGTCCACTGCAATTTTCAAGTCTTGTGTATATGTGTATATAATATATATATATATATATATATATATATATATGTATGTGTGTGTGTATGTATATATGTATGTAATGTATATGTAAATACATACATACACATACAGTATATACACCTTTGATCCCTAGTCAAGCACCTTGTATATTATATCACTTTCAATCACTTTTTATATACTTATTTTAATAATAAACATATATATATATATATATATATATATATATATATATATATATATATATATATATATATATATATATAAAATATAACAAGATACATACATAATTTGAACCTCTTTTTTTTTTTAAAGCAAATATACCTCTCTTTAAACTAGGGGTCACTCTTGAACCTGACTAAACTTAATGCAACAAGGAGAGGTAGGTTACCAAATGTATTGGTTACTCTTGGACCTTATTACAGATATTTTAGAGAACCTAGCAACTGATAAATAACAAGATTTAGAATTTATAGATAACAGAGAGGTGTGATATAGCAGTATTAAAAGGTGATAAACTAGTTAGACACCTCTGGATACTCATGATCTTAATAGAGTAGCATATAAGTTTTGACGATCGACAGATATAGCATTAATGTAAATACGCATAGTAATTTGGACTTAAAGAAGCAATTAAGGTTAAAATTGTATAGCTACTTAAGGAGAAATAAACTAGCAGGTTGTGGGACCTCGGAACTGGAAATATGTATACATATATATGATGTTAACTAACCATACTTAAAATGGGTAAGTTAGGGCGTAGAAGCTACTTTGAAAACCTCAGGTTAAATAGGTAATAATAATTGAATGTTATACATGCATGTGAAGAATATCTCCAATATAACTATTAGAGTACAAAATTAGTTATAAAATGCTAAATGAAATATTTAACAAAACACAATTCTGGATAAAGCATGAGATACCTTAGTGTAGGCACAAACAATATAGTCTTATTCTAAGTTATAAATTATATCCCCTTGCAAGTGCAAAAAAATACATCTTTCAAATCTTGTGAGCAAGAACAGATACAGATCTTAATAAATAGTGCATAATTTTATAGTGCATAGTATGATTTTCCCAAAAGATGTGGATAATACATGTGAGATTATTCTAAATGGCGTTTCAACCTTATGCATCTAAAACAGGTGTATATTATTACACTGATATGTAACAGTTCACATTTGGCAAACAGCACACACCTGATGAACGTGGTAGAGGCCCACTGCAAACACCTCTCTGTAAGATAGCAGCAGTTGATTTCCACAGCACCAAAAAATAAGGAAAAAAGATTTTTTTAAACTTTAAAGCATTTATTGATCCTTTTAGCGTTCATAAAGCACAGGCACACAGCAGCAAATGCTAGCATGAGTAAGGGTTAACAGCCCGAAACGTTGCATTTGCTGCTGTGTGCCTGTGCTTTATGAAAGCTAAAAGGATCAATAAATGCTTTAAAATTACACTGATATATATATCCCACGTCACCTCAGCTCTATAAATTGTTAAAGGTATGGGGATTAAAATAATGATGTTTAATATAGTGAACAGCATTACTAGGTCAGCTAATGTATGTTGTGTAAGAAAGTTATATGAATGCTACTACATGTTTCAGTTATGCGTGGAGCTACGTCATTCAATATAGTACTAGCAGGGAATATAATTATGAGTCATGGCGAGTAAACAACCAACATGTAGTTGGGGCAAGGGTAATACCAAATAATATCTAGTCCTGCAGGGTTAAGTTGCTTGGGAAGCACCTTCACGAAGTAGAGTAGATTCTTTAAGAGGCCAGAAATCAGACTAGCCAATGCCAGATTTAAACATCAGACAGCGAACCATAAGTCATAACGGCTTTGCATTTCCTTTCAAGATTGCGAAGCGCAGTTAGGATAGCTTTGTTAGTTTCCTCCTCCGTCTTGAGGGCTTCAATTTAAACTGTAAGGTATATTCAGCAGTTGGTGTAGACCTGCTCAACCCGGGTTACCGGGGAGGGTGTAAAGATTCAGGAGAGGTGCCGCCAGCTGTGCTCTTGATGATCCAGAACCTAGCTTGTAGGTCATGTAAGCAGCTAAAAAATGATCTACCTGGTGCTCCAAGCTATAGGGAAACGATAACGCCGGTTTTTAAGTGCGGATGCTGCTGATGTTTCAAGGTAGGCAAAAGATATCTTAGACCTCGCTACAAGCCTCGGTTTGTGTGGCCATGTTGGTTGCTGCCTAAAGCATATAATTTTTAACAACTTTCTAATATACTTCTATTATTTAATTTGCTTCCTTCTTTTGTTATCCTTTGCTGAAAAGTGTATCTAGGAAAGCTCAGGAGCAGCAAAGAACCTAGGTTCTAGCTGTTAATTGGTGGTTGCATAAATATACCGATTGTCATTGGCTCACCCATGTGTTCAGTTAGAAACCAGTAGTGCATTGCTGCCCCTTCAACAAACAATACCAAGAGTATGAAGCACATTTGATAATAGAAATAAACTGGAAGCTGTTTTAAATTGTATATTCTACCTAAATCATGAAAGAAAAAATTTGTGTTTCATGTCCCTTTAATGAAGGCTCAAGCCCCAGACAACTTTGGAACTTAGCAATGTGCTGAGTTTATTGCTCGGCAGTGCATCTCTGATATCTAAGGGGTTAAAATGATTTTCTTTAGTTTCTTATTACAATTAAACAGGGTAAGAAAGACAATCTAAGGCAAAGAGACCATGAAACAAAATCGGACAACATTTCTCAAATAAACAGTGTGCAAGGTTTAGTCTGTGTCTAATAATCTAGAGAATCAAATCTACAGTATAGAGAAGTCTGAAGCATTTTTATTTTATCAGACATCAGTGGGACATAAGGGCAGTGAGATCATTGGAGATCTGACACTGAATTGAATACAGCAGACATTGTGAGTTGTGGAGCACTAGAATAAATCAGACAGCTGTAAGCTATTCATCAACCAGACTTATAAAAAAGAATTACTAAAGCAATTGAGTTATCACTTGACCAATAAACTATACTTCATCCACCAGCACAGCTCTGTTTAAAGCACTATTACATTATAAGTCTAACTGAATGGTTCTCCATTTAGTTTGCCTCATGTCACCACTGACATCAAAGGGTATCTTCTACTATAAAGTTCAAATAAATAATACATTATTTTAATAAATTGTTTTTTTTTTATCTCTTCACCTGCTTTACACTTCAGCAACACACAAACAAACATATTTAGATATGTATATTTCATTTTGGGGTCATGGTTTGGAAACAACAAATCAGACCCCAAGTGAGCCTTTGGGGGCCTATTTATCAAGCTCCATATGGTGCTTGGTGCCCCGTGTCTAAAGACCGCTGCTCCATAACCTGTCCGCCTGCTCTGATCGAATACGATCGAGTTGATTGACACCCCCTGCTAGCGGCCGATTGGCCACAAATCTGCAGGGAGCGGCATTGCACCAGCAATTCTGTATTATATAAATATATACACACCAACACCACTGTAATTGCTATATTCACTGTATTGCGGTGGTCTGGAATCGAACCCGCAATATCTCTGAGGTACACCTGTATATGAATAACACAGCTTTCAATTTCAAAGAAATGGTAGCCTTGTACTAATTATAAATGCAATCCTAGTGAAAGGTTTTAACTTTTTAGCCCATGTATACCACCTACTGAGAAGATATGCATGAATCAGCTTTAGGACATCTTGCATAACTATATCTAAATAGAACTTTCTAAAATATCCTGATTATACCTTGATTACATCTTTGCTAAAGTTAGGTAATCAAAGACTTGCAAAGTACATCTGCATATGTCAGGAGCAGTGTTAAAATAGTTTCGAGAAAAAAAACAAAAATCAAAGAACAATTAGATTGCAGTTTTCTTGTCATACAGCGGACATGTTTTGTGGCTTATCATTTAGCAATTACACAAATGTGTTTTTATTTGCATACTCAGTTGTACTTTTCAAACAATTTTATCCTAATTTCATTTCCCACATTTGTTGCTCAGTAACAACAGCATCCAGGGTTGAGAATCATGCAAATTAAACATGATTTGTATAACTAGACGATATTGTAATAGTCTATAACGTGTTTTTTCTTTTTTTTTTGGGGGGGGGGGTACTGTGGAAATATTGATATTCATTGGGGGAAAAAAAACTTTTTATTTCTCATTCAAATATACAAAACTAATAAATTCTGTACCTAAACTGCTAATGAGTGTAAACAGCAACACCATCCAGAAACACAATAGTGCACAGTCACAGAAAGTGGAAAATATTTATATTCATTGGGGGGGGAAAAACTTTTTATTTCTCATTCAAATATACAAAATCTAATAAATTCTGTACCTAAACTGCTAATGAGTGTAAACAGCAACACCATCCAGAAACACAATGATGCACAGTCACAGAAAATGGAATTTCCAGTACCCTGCATGCCTCCCCACCTGGTAACAGTGATTTATTTGAAGGGGAGTTCAAAGGGCTACAAAACAACATAACCCAGGACTTCTGATCCAAATGATGACTATATCAGTAGTAATAGTATGGAGGTTATGTCAAACTCATTTTGACAGGTGGACACGCCCCTAACCCCGCCCCCTTTCTACTCCCACTTTCACGCCCCTTTTTATATCAATTTTTATATCAATTTTATATCAATTTAATATAAAATTTATATCAAAATCACCTTTTATATCAATTTTATATCAAATTGATATAAAAAAGGGGTGTGAGGGGGGCGTGTCCTAACAGCGATCCTAGATGGTCGCACTATCCAAGAGCTCTGACCGAATAGCTGAAAATCCGCCGATTTTAGGCACCTTTGCACAGCCAAAACCGGGGAAAAATACAACCTTTTTATTCACTGACCCCTCTGGGTGCTTATCACCGACTTTTGTGCTGTAAATTTGACGTCAGTTTTCTGGATCGGACATTAAGGGCCTGGAGCGGCGGCTCACTAAAGGCGGCGCTTCCCCCTCGGTATATCCGAGGTATTTGCTCCTAACTGGGAGATAGAACTCATTTATTGAGGTGAGAAGGGCGAATAGGTCTGCAACGAACTGCCTGCCCCAGAGATCACTCCGAAGATGGTGGAAATGGAACACTTGGCGGGAGAAGATTGTTTTCAGCAGGCAGATGTCAGATGGGAGAGAATAGAAAAGTTGCTCAACAAGATGGCGGATAACGCACCATACGATCGCCTACTGCACCTCCTGCACCATAGAGAGAAGGCAGTGGGGAACTCAGTGGAACTTACCAGCTCGAGGTATCCCATAGACACTGAACCTCTTTTGTGCCCTCTGCAACCGGCAAAGCAACTGAAAAAGAAGTTTCCAACAAAATACGCTACACAAGCGCCTACAATACAATCAAGAAGGAACCCGACACTCGTGAAGCAACATGTCAGCTGTATCGCATACCGGAGAGATCAACAAACACCCATACTTGATTCCCCTCTGTCGCACCGGAGCATTCAAGAGACTGTCAAGGCTCTAACTCAGGAAATTACTCAGAAGCCATCGGATCTAGAGCCAGCGGGATTCCCCCTGAAAAACACACTCCACTGGTCTCTACTATTATCCGACTCTCAGCCGGAGCACACGGAAAGGTCTCCCTGCTTTCTGCTATGCTCCACATGTAAGAGGCAACAAAAACAAACATTTGGAGAGACTAAAATCTACCTTCCCGGTGATGCCTGTATTTCATATGCGGAGAAGGGATAGCTTTGAACGCTTCATTAACAGGACTGAGCTGTGCTGGTTTTCTCTGTAAGAGACGCTTCACTTGTTAAGGTTCATCATTTGATATACAAACTGTTACTTCTTTCTAGTTGACTGTTTATTTGTTGATTAGTCAGAGCGGGTGATTTCTCTAAGGGGTGAGATGGATTTGTAGGGATTCATCATAAGTAGCAACATTCCACTGTATTAATACCTAAAACCTGTCAGTCAAAGTGTCGAATTATTATGTCTGGCACCACTACCTGTGTTCTTTATGTCTATATTTAAGGGTGATCTCTCCTAAGAGGACAGGGGATTATTTCTATCTCTATAGCATTGCTATTCATGAGCCTGAGCATTAGAATGATCACCTCTGTGAGATCTTTTGTAGAAACTAGCTCACTACTAACCAATCCCCTGACACGATGCCCAGAGGCATTACATAATTATCATTAGCCAAACCATGATAAACACATATGCATATTCTCATCCATACAAAGAATAATTTATATTTCATACAAGATATCACCCGCTATACGCCTAGAGGATCTCTTTATTTAGGTCAATCTTGCTGAGATAGATACCAATATGAAGGTTACATATCACTACATGCATGTTGCCTGGCTGCGTTTGGGGAACATAACCCACTTGTTTTGATGGACCTGGAATGCCCGATCACCAGTTATACCCCTGATTAGTAACCCAGTTAGGACTTCCCCCTTAGTTATACCTTTAGTTACCCTTCCTTCCCTTTTTTTTTTTTTTTTGTCCTCTCCCTATTAAACCTTGATTGTATGTTTACATGTGCCCAATATTTTATCCAAGAGAACTATTTCAAGGCCCATGAGAGGTCTAATCATCTACAGAATTTGGGTCCTATAAGAAATACACTGATGTGAAGAGATGTGTTATAATTATACTACATGGTATATAACTTATGATTTAATATTGTTAGCACAACGTATAGCCATGTTGAAACATAACTCTGTACCACTCTTCTTGCATGCTGTGTTCTTTCTTTTTATGAAGTGTATGCCTAACTATTCTAAATAAAGCTTTTTTGAAACAAAAAAAAAAAAAAAAAAAAAAAAAAAAAAAGGGGTGTGAAAGTGGGAGTAGAAAGGGGGCGGGGTTAGGGGCGTATCCACCTGTCAAAATGAGTTTGACATAACCTCCATACTATTACTACTTATATCAATTAAACTAGAGCCTCTGCAAATTATTATTTTCTTAAGCAACATATTACCTTTACAGAAAAACATGGTTAGCTTAGACCATATATAAAACTAAAATAATGAAATCTATTTGTAGTATCCAACCATTTCAAGAAAATGATACTCTGAGATTGCCAAAACCAGGACTGGCTTATCTACTTAGACTATGTATATTTGAAAGTTGTCATACATCATTGTAACCATTGTCAAAGCTTAAAGGGACATAAAACCTAGGTTGACTCAGAAGCTGCTGATGAGTAGCTAAGCATATAAGCCACTTGTAATTGGCTGACGAACTTGTTCAGATAGCTCCAAGGAGTGCATTGCTGCTTCTTCAACAAACAATACCAAGAGAATGAAGCAAATTAAACAAAACATAGAAGTAAATTGGAAAATTGTTTAAAATTGTATTCTCTGAATCATGAAAGAAAAAAATTGTGTTTCATGTCCCTTTAACATCTATGTCTATAAATTTATCTTATGCATATTTTTTGGTAGAGCATAAACGCTTTGATGACCTTTATGTTGGATGCAACCCTTACACATGTATAAGCATAATGTACAAAATATAAAAAAAAGCCATTTGATATTTGATACTTGTTCTTACTTTTCTTAGACAAAGGACGATCAATGGAAAACATTACATTCAAACAATAATCTGTTAATATAACAATGCTTCTATATTTCGTTTTGTTTACAATAGTTTGCCTCACAAGGCATAAATAATCTAGGAGAACTAAATTATTCTTTGCTTCACCCTTCTGTCACTATTTCCTCACCAATAGAGATTATTTGAATTGCTTGTCTTTCAATAACCTCATGACCTATCTTCAAACAATTTAATTACATACCAATGTCTCAGGCTTTCCTGTTTTATTAAATTAATTATCATAACATAAAGTTAGTAAAATATGAGTCTATGATCTTGTAATGTCATTTTGAGCATCTTTGAAAGTAAAACATAGTTAAAGGGATTCTAAACCCACAAGTTTTCTTCGTTCTCTTGCAATCATTATTTGACAATAAAGAATGTAAGCTTCTGAGCAGTGCACTTGGGTAGCTGATTGGTGACTGTTATAAAAATAACGCCAGCTGAAACCACCACATTACGCTGCATAAACAGAGTTCTATTTCATTCCTACAGACCATTCGATCACTGAGAAATACACAGAGGATTCCAAGCTAATCATCTGGCATCATTGAGTCACGTGACCCCAACAAATCAGGACTTGTTCAGACCGTCCTTACTACTGACCCAACTGGTTTGAATATACCTTTTGAGGACCTTTACCTTGCTGTGATCTTTTTTGCATATATTACTTATCTCGAGTCATAGACTTGTACACTGCAGTGCCCTTTTTTAACTCCTTTATTTTCAACAGTTCTGTTATACATTTGTATGAACTTTTTGAATTTATTTGCTTTGATACCTTAGCTCTTACTAGAGCACATTGTTCTTATTTAACGTTTTTTTATTTAATATTTTATATATCACTGTTATATCTAATTTTATGCTTTTTAGTAAACTGTTAACAATATAATATATATTTTGTTCTTTATTTACACATCTCAAACAGCTTGACAACTAATCCTCTGGTTCTCATAGGGCTCTCCTATACTGTTTTTATGTTGCTAATTGGTGGCTAATGGTAGCCACCAATCAGCAAGCACTGCCCATCATTCTGAACCAAAAATGGGACATCACCTTAGGCCACGATTAGATTTGTTGTTTTAGCAATTGCATAATGACCATATATAATTTTATTAAATCTCTTTATTAGAATACAACCAGAAAATATAGAATATTTGTATGCAGTATTAAAAAAAAAAAAAAAATGAAA
The DNA here is from genome assembly GCF_027579735.1 of Bombina bombina. Classification (NCBI taxonomy): domain Eukaryota; kingdom Metazoa; phylum Chordata; class Amphibia; order Anura; family Bombinatoridae; genus Bombina; species Bombina bombina. The sequence continues at coordinate 657,518,551 of NC_069502.1, forward strand.
AAACAGCTTCTATAGCCTAAATTGGCAAGCATTTAGTGTGACCTCCCCTTAAATTTGAGCATTATCAGGAACCTGGCTCGTAAACCTAAATGAAATGGAACCCTAATTATTGTTATTGCTAACACCTGTACTTGTTCTACTATTTCTTGTCAAACATGCTGCTCTGAAAATGGTCTATTACACCAGGTTTGTGCAAGACATGCTTGAGCATTACAACAGCCTCTCTAATAGGGAATGAAGGTGTAAAGAATGTATACCATGTATGTTAATAAACCTCTAGAATGCCTCCTGTGGCCATTTCAGAGTGTTAAACATATGGGGCTTTTTTTGATGATCCAAAAACAAATCTGCAAGGGCAGGAATCAGCTGAAAATGGGCTATTATAATAGCACTGAATCAAATAATAGCCTTTGTTGGCCCCCCAAAAAAGCTGAGAACACCACTCCCAATAGATTGTGATCAAGGCCTTATTTATAAGGAGGTCATTAACCTTTGTGACAAGGGACAGTATCTAAGAAAAAGTTACAGAAACTGTAAATAATGTTTGTACTTATGAGGAGAGTGTGAGAAATCCTGCAAAAGGCGGCAGACAAAAAACAAGTAGTTAAAAAAAAAATAGGAACAATCGAGAAAAACAGGGAAATATAACGGTGAGAGGAGGTGTGGCCATTATGCTTTTTCTGTGGTTCTAAGATATGAAAAGCATTTGTTATCATTATTTCAGTCTGTCTTCCTTATCCTTGGGTCCACCTAAAAGCATGTTGAGCAATATGCTTCATAGATTTAAGATTTAAAGGGACAGTCTAATCAAAATTAAACTTTCATGATTCAGATCGGGCATGCAATTTTAAAAAACTTTCCAATTTACTTTTATTATCAAATCTGCTTTGTTCTCTTTCTATTCTTTGCTGAAAGCTAAACCTAGGTAGGCTCATATGCTAATTTCTAAACCCTTGAAAACTGCCTCTCATCTCAGGGCATGTTTACAGGTTTTCACAGCTTGAGGTCGTTAGTTCATGTGTGTCATATAGATAACATTGAGCTCATGCACGTGGAGTTGCCTTGGAGTCAGCACTGATTGGCTAAAATGCAAGTATGTCAAAAGAACTAAAATATGGGGGCAGTCTGCATAGACTTAGATACAAGGTAATCACAGAGGTAAAAGTGTATTAATATAACAGTTGGTTATGCAAAACTGGGGAATGGGAAATAAAGGGATTAGCTTTCTTTTTTAACAATACAGTAAACTGTCCCTTTAAGTAAAGGTATATAAACTATGGTTATGATTTTTTAAATTGTATTGAAATATTAGCTTTCCTAAAAAAAATATTTGATGTTCTATACAGATATATTAGAAAAACAGAATATTATTACGGCACCTAACGACATGACATTGTGGATTATATTAAGGACAATGTATTCATCAGAGAATTTTTTTTTATTATAAAGATGTTTTTAATCAAGAAAGAATAATGTTAAATAAGTAATACATATTTTATATGTTACAGATGAATGAACAGAAGTTTAATTTGAGTGAAAACATAAGCGGCTAGATTTAGAGTTCTGCGGCCAAAGGGGTGCGTTAGCTACGCGTGCTTTTTTTCCCCGCACCTTTTAAATACCGCTAATATTTAGAGTTCACAGAATGGCTGCGTTCGGCTCCAAAAAAGGGAGCGTAGAGCATATTTACCGCCACTGCAACTCTAAATACCAGCGTTGCTTACTGACGCGGCCAGCTTCGAAAACGTGCTCGTGCACGATTCCCCCATAGAAAACAATGGGGCAGTTTGAGCTGAAAAAAAACCTAACACCTGCAAAAAAGCAGCGTTCAGCTCCTAATGCAGCCCCATTGTTTCCTATGGGGAAACATTTCCTAAGTCTGCACCTAACACCCTAACATGTACCCCGAGTCTAAACACCCCTAACCTTACACTTATTAACCCCTAATCTTCCGACCCCGATATCGCTGACCCCTGCATATTATTATTAACCCCTAATCTGCCGCTCCGTACACCGCCGCAACCTACGTTATCCCTATGTACCCCTAATCTGCTGCCCCTAACACCGCCGACCCCTATATTATATTTATTAACCCCTAATCTGCCGCCCCCGCTATCGCTGACCCCTGCATATTATTATTAACCCCTAATCTGCCGCTCCGTACACCGCCGCAACCTACGTTATCCCTATGTACCCCTAATCTGCTGCCCCTAACACCGCCGACCCCTATATTATATGTATTAACCCCTAATCTGCCGCCCCCAATGTCGCCTCCACCTACCTACAATAATTAACCCCTAATCTGCCGACCGGATCTCACCGCTACTCTAATAAATGTATTAACCCCTAAAGCTAAGTCTAACCCTAACACTAACACCCCCCTAAGTTAAATTTAATTTACATCTAACGAAATAAATTAACTCTTATTAAATAAATTATTCCTATTTAAAGCTAAATACTTACCTGTAAAATAAAGCCTAATATAGCTACAATATAAATTATAATTATATTGTAGCTATTTTAGGATTAAGATTTATTTTACAGGCATCTTTGTATTTATTTTAACCAGGTACAATAGCTATTAAATAGTTAATAACTATTTAATAGCTACCTAGTTAAAATAATTACAAAATGACCTGTAAAATAAATCCTAACCTAAGTTACAATTAAACCTAACACTACACTATCAATACATTAATTAAATAAAATACCTACAATTATCTACAATTAAACCTAACACTACACTATCAATAAATTAATTAAATACAATACCTACAAATAAATACAATGAAATAAACTAACTAAAGTACAAAAAATAAAAAAGAACTAAGTTACAAAAAATAAAAAAATATTTACAAACATTAGAAAAATATTACAACAATTTTAAACTAATTACACCTACTCTAAGCCCCCTAATAAAATAACAAAGACCCCCAAAATAAAAAAATGCCCTACCCTATTCTAAAATTAAAATAGAAAAGCTCTTTTACCTTACCAGCCCTGAAAAGGGCCCTTTGCGGGGCATGCCCCAAAGAATTCAGCTCTTTTGCCTGTAAAAAAAAACTTACAATACCCCCCCCCAACATTACAACCCACCACCCACATACCCCTAATCTAACCCAAACCCCCCTTAAATAAACCTAACACTAAGCCCCTGAAGATCTCCCTACCTTGTCTTCACCTCACCGGGTTCACCGATCCGTCCAGGCTCCGATGTCTTGATCCAAGCCCAAGCGGGGGGCTGAAGATGTCCATGATCCGGCTGATGTCTTGGCCCAAGCGGGGGCTGAAGATGTCCATGATCTGGCTGAAGTCTTCATCCAAGCGGGAGCTGAAGAGGTCCATGATCCGACTGAAGTCTTTTATCAAGCGGCATCTTCAATCTTCTTTCTTCCAGATCCATGTAGTTCATCCCGCTGACGTGGAACATCCATCTTCACCGACGACTTCCCGACGAATGACGGTTCCTTTAAGGGACGTCATCCAAGATGGCGTCCCTCGAATTCCGATTGGCTGATAGGATTCTATCAGCCAATCGGAATTAAGGTAGGAAAATTCTGATTGGCTGATGGAATCAGCCAATCAGATTCAAGTTCATTCCGATTGCCTGATCGGATCAGCCAATCAGATTGAGCTCGCATTCTATTGGCTGATCAGAACAGCCAATAGAATGCGAGCTCAATCTGATTGGCTGATCTAATCAGCCAATCGGATTGAACTTGAATCTGATTGGCTGATTCCATCAGCCAATCAGAATTTTCCTACCTTAATTCCTTAATTTTAAGTTCGGCTTTTTACGTGTGTCGGGTTAGGGCATGAGCAAAAACTTTTTACTTTCAACTTGTAATAGAAGCGCAACCCAACATGTGCAAAAAGCTTGTTTCTAGAGCAGTTAACACTTGAGTGGGAGTGTTAATAAACTGGCCCAAAGATGGACAAGCAATGTATTGTTATGAATATTACAAACTGCCTCTTCAAGATCTTGTTATTTTGTTGTTTATAAAATATGAAACAGATCATAATGGTTTATATTCTAGGTAAAATTCACAACAGCAAGATTATAAGTCAGAGCAGCTATGCTCCCTACTCTACAAATCCCGCTGAAACAAAATTTGGTAACTAACTCAATCAAATTAGTCTGGTGGTGATTTAACTCTTTAACTCCTCCACCTAAGAGGTGACAGAGAGGTTAGGAAGAAGTTAACTTATGACCATTGCTTTGTAACTTGCTTTTGCAGGCTCATATGAGCAAGTCTGCACTAAAAGGGCTTAGATGTTGCAAATGCAGCTTCATAAATGGAGCCCATTGTAGCAAATTGATGGTCTAAAGCAGACATCGTCAAACTTGGCATTCCAGAGGTTTTTGAACGACATTTCCCATGATGCTCAGCCAGCATATCAGCTGGCTGAGCATGATGGGAAATGTAGTTCCAAAACCTCTGGAGGGCCAAGTTTGAGGATGTCTGGTCTTAAGGAACAAATGTGTTTTTTGTGTATCAACTTTGGGCCAATCTCTTTAAATATCCTTATCAACATAAAACATATGCATTTCGAAAGCAAAAATAAGCAAAGTATTACTTAAATAGGGATGACTGTGAGTAATCAGAGATGGAATATGATTTAAGGTTTACTTTAGACAGAAATAATTGTTAATGTCTAGAAAGCAACTTCAAAAATATGGAAGATTTTAACACATGTATAAAAAAAGATGAATAAATGTAAGTAAAAAAAATAATAATTTATGTCACTATAAAATAATCATCAGTACATTCTTCAGCATGAAGTACAATTTTTAGGTTCAGAGTACGATAAAAATATATATATGGAGAATTATTTTTTATGCTTTTTAAAGTGGTGGTAAAATGCATGTACTTTCTGGAAAAAGATGAGCTATCAAGATTAGTAGGATTGCTGTATATAAATGCATTCCAAGTCTGTATGATAAATTTTCAGAAGCACTTTTTAAACTCAGGAAATTGCATGCAAGTGGTCACAATTTAAAGCTAGTGATAAGGAGATTTTATTTTTCATACTGAAAGGGGTTTCACTGTCGAGCTTAGAAAACCAAGAGATCTTGCTTGTGACTCATACCAAAGTAGGGCTTAGATAGTTTGGTACCAGTTTTAGTGCATAAGAGTTTGTTGTGTAAAACATTGTGTATTGCAGCAGCATTGGTTTTTTTTTGCTTAATTTTTTAAAGAAATCCCTTGAAAAATAATCTTCTTAATTAGTCAAACTATACAAATTTTGTATGAAATTTAACAGGGGAAGATATATTTAAAGGGACATAAGACTCATATGCTAAATAACTTTAAAGTGATGCAGTATAACTGTAAAAAGCTGACACAAAAATATCACCTGAGCATCACTATGTAAAAAAGATATTTTATCTCAAAACTTCTTCAGCACACCAAGAGTAAGTGCTGTGTAAACATTTATTCTTCAGCTGCTGTCCAGCTGCAAGTTGAAAAAAGCAAAACAAAAAAACAATAGCCAATCAGCATCATCAGCGCTGAGGTAATGCTTTGCCTTTGCTGTGATCTCATGAGATTTCACTGAAATCTCATGAGATTTCATAGAATTGACTTATTAAACTGAATAGGAAAATAACATGACTGTGCCTGCACATGACAGATGCACACTCTCTAGCTTGTCCTGGGACAAGTATCCTAACTGGCTGCTTAAAGTATCTTTACAGTGAGATGTGAGGTAAAATATCTTCCTTTTTTATAAAGATATGTTCAGCTGATATTTTCTAGTCAGCTTTTTACAGCTATGTTGGGTCACTTTCATGTGCTTCAACATTTGGGTATCATGACCCTTTAATATACAAAAAATGGATAGTCATTGATGTTGTTATTATTATTTATTAAATGGTGATGATGATGAACAAAATTAAATTCTGGTGATCCTATTCAAGTTGGGTACAAGTTTCATAGTTCAAAAGTGTCATTTAAGCTGTATTTTTAAGTGAACATGAAAATACCATGTGCAACAACTTTAGCACAAAGAAACAATATTAAAACAGCTAAGATATACCTCTAAAAACATGCCAAAACTAGAGTTCAGTATAGCAAGGCTGTAAAATTAGAAAGGTTAAAAAATAATGGAAAAGGATAATTAAGAAGCATTTTGTGATAAATTGATGTAGTTGACATGATGCAAACTCATTGAAAAATAAAAATAACAGGGTTTTATTGATTGAATAGTTTCAAATGACAAAATCCAATGAAAAACCATGTCAAGATATGTCACACGGTTTCCCATGTATTGAATTGACTTAATTATAAACTAAAAGATTATGCTGGCTAGCAAAAAAACCCATAATTTATGCTTACCTGTTAAATTTATTTATTTCTGGATATGGTGAGTCCACAGAATCATCAATTACCAGTGGGAATATCTCTCCTGACCAGCAGGAGGCGGCAAAGAGCACCACAGCAAAAACTGTTAAATACCACTCCCCTTACCCACAATCCCCAGTCATTCGACAAAAAGGAAAGGAGAAAGGTAATAATATAAGGTGCAGAGGTGCCTGATGTTTATAGAAAAATAAACTGTCTTAAATAAAGGGTGGGCCGTGGACTCCCATATCTGGAAATACATTTATCAGGTAAGCATAAATTATGTTTTCTTTCCTAAGATATGGTGAGTCCACAGAATCATCAATTACTAGTGGGAATCAATACCCAAGCTAGAGGACACAGATGATAAGGGAGGGACAAGACAGGTAACCTAAACAGAAGGCACCACTGCTTAAAGAACCTTTCTCCCAAAAGAAGCTTCAGCCGAAGCAAAAGTATCAAATTTGTAAAATATTGAAAAAGTGTGTAAGGATGACCTGCAAATCTGTTCCATAGAAGCTCCATTATTAAAAGCCCAAGAAGAAGAAACATCCCTTGTAGAAAGAGCCGTGATTCTCCAAGGAGGCTGCCGTCCAGCAGTCTCATAAGCCAAGCGAAAAATACTCCTCAACAAAAAAGAAAGAGAAGAAGCCATAGCTTTCTGATCCTTTCTCTTCCCAGAATAAACAACAAATAAGGAAGAAGACTGACGAAAATCCTTAGTTGACTGTAAATAAAACTTTAAAGCACGTACCACATATAGGTTGTGCAACAAACGTTCCTTATGAGAAGAAGGATCGGGACACAAGGAAAGAACAACAATCTATTGATTAATATTCCCATCCAAAACCACCTTAGGAAGAAAAACTAAGGCAGTACGCAGAACTACATTATCAGAATGAAAAATAAGGAAAAGAGATTCATAATACAAAGCTGAACGCTCCGAAACTCTTCGAGCAGAAGAAATAACAACCAAAAACAAAACTTTCCAGGATAAACACTTAATATCCAAAGAATGCATATGTTCAAAAGGAGTATGTTGAAGAACTCTAAGAACCAAATTAAGACTCCACGGAGGAGTAGCAAATTTAAACCTAGGCCTGACTCTAACCAGAACCTAGCAAAAAGTCTTAACATCTGGCATATATGACAGACGTTTATGCAACAAAATAGATAAAGCAGAAATTTGACCCCTCAAGGTACTAGCAGATAAACCCTTCTCCAAACCCTCTTGGAGAAAAGAAAAAATCCTAGTAATTTCAAGAAAAACCTCTGAATCACATCCATACAAATATATATGCCAAATCTTATAATAAATCTTTCTAGACACAGGCTTACAAGCATGAATAATAGCTTCAATAACTGATTCAGAAAAACCATGCTTAGATAATATCAAGCGTTCAATCTCCAAGCAGTCAGCTTCAGAGAAACGAGATTTGGATGAAGGAAGGGCCCCTGAAGTAGAAGGCCCTTCCGTAACGGAAGACTCCAAGGTGGAAGAGATGACATATCCACCAGATCTGCATACCAGATTATGCGAGGCCACGCCGGGACAATGAGAATCACCAAGCACTCTCCTGTCTGATTCGAGCAATGACCCATGGAAGGAGAGCGAATGGAGGAAAAAATACGCTAGACTGAAGTTCCAAGGAACGGCTAGAGCATCTAACAATACAGCCTGAGGATCTTGAGACAATGACCCATATCTTAGAAGCTGATGCCATAAGATCCAGCTCCGGCAGCCCCCACTTGAGAATCAAGTTAGAAAATACCTCCGGATGGAGTACCCACTCCCCTGGATGAAAAGTCTGTCGAATTAGAAAATCTGCTTCCCAATTGTCCACCCTTGGAATGTGGATCGCAGACAGACAACAATTGTGGGACTCTACCCACTGAATAATCCTGGCTACCACTCATGGCCAAGGAACTCAGAGTCCCCCCTGATGATTGATGTAAGCCACAGACGTTATATTGTCCGACTGAAATCTGATAAACTGAACTGAGGCCAGGCCAGAAGAGCATTGAAGATTGCCCTCAGCTCTAGAATATTTATAGGAAGAACTGACTCCTACCGAGTCCAAAGACCCTGAGCCTTTAATGAACCCCAGATAGCTCCCCATCCCAAGACTGGCATCCATGGTCACAATCACCTAGGTAGGTCTTCGGAAGCAGGTTCTCAGAGAAGATCCTGGGACAACCACCACAGAAGAGAGTTTCTTATCTACTGATCAAAAACAATACTTGGAGACAGATCCACATAATCCCATTTCCATTGTCTGAGCATACACAACTGCAGAGGCCTGAGATGGAACCAAGCAAATGGAATGATGTCTATAACTGACACCATCAGATCAATAACCTCCATACACTGAGCTACTGATGACCAGGGAAAGGCCTGAAGAATAAGAAAAAGATTGAGGATCTTTGATTTCTAGGGAATCTATTATTGTTCCCAAAAATACCACTCCTGTAGCCAGAATAAAGGAACTTTTTCCTAAATTCACCTTCCAACCGTGGGAGTGCAGAAAAGACAACAATATCTCCATGAGGGAGCTTGCTTGTTAAAGAGATGGCGCATGAACCAGAAAAATTGTCCAGATAAGGCACCACTGCAACACCCTGTAACCAAAGAACCAACAAAAATGCTGCCAGAACCTTCAAAAAAATCCTGGGAGCCGTAGCAAGACCAAATGGAAAGGCCACAAACTGAAAATGTTTGTCTAGAAATGCAAATTTTAAAAACTTGTGATAATCCTTGTGGATAGGAAAATGACCCTCCTGAACTAAAGGAAAAATGGAACGAACAGTCTCCATTTTAATAGACCGAACTCTGAGAAACTTGTTCACACTCTTGAAATCTAGAATAGGATGGAATGTTCTCTCTCTTTTGGGAACTATGAACAGATTGGAATAAAAACCCAGACCCTGCTCCTGAAAAGGAACAGGAACTATTACTCCCATATCGAAAAGATCCTGGACACAGGTTTACAAATAACCTGGAGAGAAGAAACCTGCCCCTGGGATAAATCCTGAACTTGTAACGCTGGGATACAATGTTCACCACCCAGGGATCCGGAACATCCCGAACCCAAGCCTGAGCGAAAAAGAAAATCTGCCCCCCACAAGATCCGCTCCTGGATCAGGGGCAGACCCTTCATGCTGACTTTGAGTCAGTAACAGGCTTTATAAATTGCTTCCCCTTATTCCAGGAATGATTGGACTTCCAGGAAGACTTACTTGGAAGAGGAAGGGGAAGGTTTAGCTGAGAAGTTCCCGAAAGGAACGAAAATTACTTTGATGCTTTTGTATATGTCTTTTATCCTGAGGAAGAAAATGACCCTTACCTCCCGTAATATCAGAAATAATCTCAGCCAGACCTAGTCCAAACAAGGTCTTACCCTTGTAAGAAAAAGACAAAAGTTTAGTTTAGAAGAAACATCCACAGACCATGAATTTAACCATAAAACTCTGCGAGCTAAAACAGCAAAGCTAGAAATCTTTGCTAATTTGATAACTTGAAGAGAAGCATCAGAAATAAAGGAATTAGCCAATTTAAGAGCCTTAATCCTATCCTGAATTTCCTCAAGAGGAATGTCTGACCGAATAGAATCAGACAACGCATCAAACCAATAAGCTGCTGTGCTAGTGACAGTGGCAATACACACCGCAGGCTGTAATTGCAACCCCTGATGAACATACACCCTCTTAAGAAAAGCTTCAAGTTTCTTATCCATAGGATCCTGAAAAGAACTATCCTCAATAGGAATATCAGTTCTCTTAGCCAAAGTAGAAATAGCACCCTCAACCTTAGGCACTGTCTACCAATACTCTTTAAGCAATAGAAAAAATATATATTTTTTTTAAATTGGAGAAGGGGAAAAATGAATCCCAGGCTTCTCCTACTTCTGTGCAACAATCTCTGAAGCACGATCAGGGAGAGGGAATACCTCCACTGCAGAAAGAACATCAAAATATATAATAAGCTTGCTAGATTTCTTAGGAGTCATTACAACCATAGAATCAGAATTTTCCAAAGTAGACAAAACCTCCTAAAGTAACAAACGGGGGTGCTCTAATTTGAACCTGAATGACACAACTTCAGCATCAGAAGAAGGAAATATACTGTTAGAGTCAGAGATCTCACCCTCAGACAATAAAGAAGAATCCTCTTCCTCAGACTTCTGAGAAGAGACATTAGAAAAAAACAACACCTGAAACAGGGGTCTCCACATTTTTAAATTTCCTCTCACGCTTCCCCTGCAACATAGGGGAAACAGATAACGCTACAGAAACTGCAGAAGATATATGAGAAGCCATATCCTGCAAAGAAATCTCCAGCTGGAGCATGAGAGGAAGCACAGGGTATAACATGCGGGCAGACAAGGGAAGGGATGCCTGAGAACAAGGCTGCACTTGAACAGCATCTTCCCTAGAAAAAAACATCTCAGATTCAAAAAGATTATCTTTGTAATGCAATGTTCCCTCAATACATGAGGAGCAGAAAGAAATAGGAGGTTCCACATTAGCCCCCAACAGAGTACAAATAAAATTTTGAATGGCCACTAAGTCCATCAAAACACAAAACATAAATTTCAAATAATAAATTTATGCAAAAGAAAAGAAGAAGCCTAAAAAAAGTTACTATCCCTTTAAAAAAGTAACAATAACACAGACATTTATAGCAACAAACTTAAACTTTATAAAAGTAAAGTAAAATAAACATGGGCACCTCTACACCTCAGCCAGATTGCTAAAGTGCTTACCTGAACCTGCTGATCAAACAGAAAAAAATATGAACACACTGCAAAGAAACAACCACTTATACACACCCCAGAGTTGCACTAAAATAAAACAAACACTTCCTGGTTTGAAAAAGTGAGCCAAAACTACCTCCTCAGAAGACTCCACCCACCAAAACATCACAACACACCCGGACACTCATAACCTTACCCAGGGAAAAAAATGTTGCAAGAAAACATTAAACTGAAAATCGCATACAAAGTAATAAAAAAAATCATGAGCCAGAACCTTGTCAATGCCCTGTAATATATAAACCATCATCAGAAAAACAGAATTAACCATTTAAGCACCAATATAAGAATATAATATAGCACTTACCATAAAAGTAACTGCCCTGCAGCAGGCAGCTCACAAAGTTTAAGAGGCACCATCCTCCTATGGACCTGTGAAAAAGGAAAAGACTGTGCAAACTTAAACAGGTTTTCTGACAAGGGCAGTAATAAATCAATTGGGAGGCACAGGGTGGATTATACCCCCCAAGTTCCCAAATGCTTAAAAGCCACCAATGCTCTACTGAAGAGACTGAAATGGACTACGGCTAAACCCTTAGCAAAGATCAGAACATAATTAGATCAGTATCATCCTGTGCTCTACATTTGATTGTTGCTGCCTGGTGGATATAATATTGCTCTCGTTCCCCGCAGGCAGCTGGAAGATATGGGTCTTACATACGGGTATTTGGAACCACATAAAAGGAACATTTCCACTCCACTTAAATATCTTGATAAAGGCACTATTGGTGCTGAAACGCGTAGAAAGAAGATTTCTGTGGAGGCACAAATATTCTACTAACTGACAGACCAACCTTAAAGACCCGGACGAAACAAAACCAGGAGGATCAAGGAAACAATCGCAAAACATCACCTCCAGAAAGGCTAGCGTTTAAAAAACGGACTCAAAGGCAGTGAAGAAGCTGTGACTGTGAGTATTTCCGCCACATACGGCAGTAACGCTGGCCAGGGAACACAGCCAGGTAAATCTGCCAAACAGCAGAGTTTCTAGCCGATCCTAAGTTGAATATTGTTTAACCGGATTATAATAACAGGACAACTTACGTTTTACACCCTGCAGGATATACCTTACCTGCTCACCTGTACTCATTTGAGACTTTCGATTAACCCTTTCACACCACACAGCAGATGCACAAGGTTTCACAGGGTTGAACTGGGGACTCCCTACTATACGGACATTATAACTTCACTTTAAAGGATTGAATATCATCTATTGAAAGTTGATATCACATTGGGACATTCAAGTTTCACTGCGAATATTATTTGTTTTAAATCGTCTTATTATACAGTCACTTAAGCTGGCAAATATCAAATGTAAATTTGTTTTTTTACTTTGCACAAACCTATTGCACAAAGTTATTTCTTTTATCTAGGGAATCATCTGGGTATTATATTAGCAATCTTTCAGCGTAAACGAATGAATTGCCTTTGAATAGGATTACATTTTTAACTTAAGTTTCATATTAGTTGTGGCCACAACTCCTTACTGTTTTTATATGTTTCAATATATTTTTTAATACCAATTTAGTAAATATTCGACATTGGTCAACTAAATAAATACTCTATTTTTGTACATCTTACTCTATGTGATTTATTATACATATATACCTATTAAGTATACCCAAAGCTGAATAGCACCATTTACAATTATTTGAGTGCATATTGACAGTGCGATACATGGTAACTAGTATACATACAGACTTATTTAAGTCATTTTATAAAAACTAAGTGTACCCTCAGCTTGGTAGCGCCACTCATAAAAATTAACTAAAGATCAGAACATCTTGTCCTGCTTTGAAAATAACAAACTCTTGATTGTAGAATCTTACAGACACCTAACTTTACCACCTCCTTACAACTACTAGAGGCAAAGAGAATGACTGGGGATTGTGGGTAAGGGGAGTGGTATTTAACAGTTTTTGCAGTGGTGCTCTTTGCCGCCTCCTGCTGGTCAGGACAGATATTCCCACTAGTAATTGATGATTCCGTGGACTCACCAAATCTTAGGAAAGAAATTTACTTTTATATATTGTTTTGCTCTCAAATAACTTTTTTTTCCTGATAAAGACATTTTTGTTTCCAGAGGAAATTTATTTTTTGGGGGGATTCTTTTCCTAGTTGTATTACTTTATAGACCTCTAAACTCCTTCCTCAACTTTTGATTATAATGTTATACAATTTTTTTCTTGTGTTTTTGTTAATTATTAAAATCTTGATCATATGACTTGGTATGTCTTATTAGTCCCTAATTTGAAGAAAACATACTGTGTGTATATATATATATATATATATATATATATATATACACAAGAATTATCCAATAAGATTCATACTATTACAAACAAAATCATGCATTTTGCTGTAATATTTACCGTCTCTTTAATTAAAAAATGAAGGAGCATCTGCTGGTGCACAAATAAAAAAAAATAGTTCATTCATGCTGTTAAAGAAGTTATCTTAAGATGGGAAAGGCTTTTCTGTAGACAGCAGAGAGTTAAAAAGTTCCGATTTAACCTATACAGGCAGAAAAGATTTCAGAATTTCAATATTGATATCCAGCAATTTCATTGTCTGTTGATTCCTATGTCAGTCAACAACTACAACATAATACATTTTGCTCTTGGCTATAAAAATGCATTTATTAAAAATACAAAAAAACAAATAAACAATTTTTGTGCTGTGTCTGACTTGTAACAGTAGCACTAGTTACTACATTAAAAATATTTCAAATTAAGCTGCTGTTCAGCTGCTCCTCTACTGCCCTGAAGATGGGCAGGTTAATTAATGAGTTTCCACTAATGAGATAATGTTGTTAATATTCGGTCAAACCAAATAAACCCAGAACTAATTTTGGATAAAACTAAAGATTTTATTTCCATAACAAATATGTTAATCTAAAGCATTTTTTTATCAGCACACATGTCTAATATATATCATATTTGCCAAAAAGTAAATGCAAGTAATTTATTTCATCATCAGTTTATATCAAACGAATAATCCTGCAATCAAATTCCTTTGGGGTTAGAATTATAACATTTATAAGTGCTTAAAAATTAATTAAAAAGTCAGATTTTATTTAAAGGGACACTGAACCCAATTTTTTTTCTTTAGTGATTCAGATAGAGCATACAATTTTAAGCAACTTTCTAATTTACTCCTATTATCAATTTTTCTTCGTTCTCTTGCTATCTTTATTTGAAAAATAAGGCATCTAAGCTTTTTTGGGGTTCAGAACTCCTGATAGCACTTTTTTATTGGTGGATGAATTTATCCACCAATCAGCAAGGCCAACCCAGGTTGTTCACCAAAAATAGGCCGGCATCTAAACTTACATTCTTGCATTTCAAATAAAGATACCAAGAGAATGAAGAACATTTGATAATAGGAGTAAATTAGAAAGTTGCTTAAAATGTCATGCTCTATCTGAATAACAAAAGAAAAAATCTGGGTGTCCCTTTAATTCAAATTTTTTTTTTATAAAATGTCAAATTAATACATTTGGTAAATAAGCATTTGCCTACACAAATAAAATTGTTCTGAATATATTAGCAAAAGTACAAGTTAAATTAATTTTCACAATCAAAAATGAAATACAGCACTTTCAAGAGAACGGGCAAATTAGCAACCTTAAAGGTGTCAATATTCTTAATTACATAAAATGTTAATGACAATTTACATAACACATTTATCTGTAAAATTAAGGTGTCAAATGTTTGCTTTTTTATTTCAATTTCCCTCATATTTATAAAGTAAAATCATGTGCAAATCATTTTTCTAATAAGAAATAGGTTCAATTTTTTTGTTACATATGACAAAATAAACACCAACAAAAAAAAGTAGTAGTAGTAGAAGTTATAGTTCTTTGTAGTTGAAGTAAGGCACATGATAAAATAACAAATTCATACACACTACACCAATTAGATTTCAAATGTCTTGGAAGATTTAAAAAAAATATGTACATAAGAGATTAAAGGTCCTAGTTGGGTATTCCCAGTATAGTTACTAAACATTAATTATAAATAAAACACAAGGCCAGGTATGGAGGAAAGACCATGACAGGTCGTGTTTATTCAAACATGGTAACACTGTAAAATCGACTTAACTATGGATGGCGGCAAGACGAGCCCCTAAAAATTCCTCAAGTTAGACAAAAGGTCAAGGCCCAAAATCGGAAGGTGCAACAGAGCCCCCATGCTCCGCCCATAGCTAAAAAACAGGGTTTGAAGGGATTTCCCTTGGCTCAACTAATAGGAGGGACACCCTAAGCAGCCACTTAGGATTCTAGGCCCCTCCTTTTGACCCAGCCCTCGCTCCACCCCATTTACAAAGCTTAAGGATGTAGCAAGGGCCCAGGACCTCCCGCCACCAGAGAGTGATGGTAATCTCCTACCCTTACGGGGACCTAGTTCCGCTGACCGCTCAAACCAGCTATCACCAGGAAACATTTTACAAACATGGGCTCACTAAGGCTAGCTCGAATAAACCTACCCCTGCCATGCTGACCTAAAACCTGCATTGAGCTGTAAAGAACTCGTCACCACCATCCTTACATCAACAAAAACTGGGAGGGAGGGGCAAACAGGAATCTTCAGCCGGCAGGTGGAAGAAAAAAGAGGCCTTGTACTTCCTCCCAAGACTCACAAGAACTCACTACTATACTTCACAACCCTCAGAACCTTAACCCTTAATGCTGTTCCTAGTCCATACTGAGCTTTACACTACCATTATTAACATTATCACTTAACATTAATTAATTATTTTTTACTTATATCTTTTATCCAGGTATCCGGCATAGTTTTTAAAGAGACAGTCTACTCCAGAATTTTTATTATTTACAAAAATAGATAATGGCTTTACTACCCATTTCCCAGTTTTGCATAACCAACACAGTTATGTTAATACACTTTTTACCTCTGTGATTACCTTGTATCTAAGCTTCTACAGACTGCCCCTCATTTCAGTTTTTTTTAACAGACTTGCATTTTAGCCAATCAGTGCTGACTCCTAAGTAACTCCACAGGAGTGAGTTCAATGTTATCTATATGGCACACCCGAACTAGCATTGTCTAACTGTAAACAAAACTTAGAACATATTCTCCTATGTGAAGAACATTGGAATGTGAAATATTTACAGTTAATAGTTAAAATCTTGATTAAATATGAATATTGCATAAATATGCTTTACATGTTTTCATGTACTTAACTGCAAAGGGCTCAGATACACTTCTATATATTTCTTTTTATGTGTATATAGTATTTATGTGTTTCTATGTGTATATGTTTGTAAATACATATATACATATATAAATACATAAATGCATATGTACACAAATGCTGTATATATATATATATATATATATATACATACATATACATCTTTAGAAATGTATATGTATATATCTCTATGTTAAAGCCCTTTGCCTGCCTTTCTTTGTCTAAAACCTGAGACCTCATATCTTTGAGCTCTTAGAACTTTTGTGTGTAATATTTTTTTAAAATAATTTTTATCAGATGGTGTTATTATGAGTGTAACCGTATATCTTAATGTATGTTTAATGTGTTTTTTGCAACTTTTTTGTTTTGCAAAACAGTTAATCAGAGCTCTAAGGACGCGGTAATCATTCTAGCATAAATCCCAATTGCACTCAAGAGATCGTGTTTACTTTCAACTTGCAATATGAGTGATAAACCCGATGAGCGCTAACACCCACAATAAACCACTTACTCATAACTGTTAGCGCTCCACTCGTAAGATAGCTAATTTTTTAAGATAGCATCTTCATGAAACAACATTTTACACAACATACCAGCTTTACTAAAAAAAAAATGGATACTCTTGCAATTACCATTTATTTTACAGTAATGTTAGAGCATTGAGCATTTATCATAAAATCATACCCCAGTTTTAACTTATTAATCATCTTTTGAAGTTTAGCCCCAAAAAATAAAACCTGTCTCCAAAATAGAACTCAAGAAAGTCATCACTAAGAACTGGAAGCAGAAGAAAGAAACAGACTTTCAGAAGCAAATAGATCAAACCCACAACACCAAGTGTAGGAAGCAGAAAGGAAACTATTTTATTTTATCTTGCCAGACTTTCAAATCTGCTTTTCAATAGGCTGTCCTGGCTTTTGAACCTTTAATCTCTATCATTTTTTTTATTTTAACCCTTCAGCCTTTTAGCTGACAGAGATATGAAAACTACTACAAAGGATTGTGTCTCAAATTTTAAGACTAATGGTAATAGCCATAATCCAATCTTGCAAAAGTGTGTTCAGCAAGAATCATAATTACATTGTTTATAGAAAAAATATGCATATTGCATAGAAATTTACTTTAACCTGATTTAGTTCTGTATGGCTAATTAGTATAAAGAAACATAAAGGGCTAGATTACAAGTGCTTTGCTTTGTTAGCATGGGTCGTGATAACCAATATCGTGACTGCGTTAACTTGCGAGTTGAAAGTAAACCATTCGCTTGAGCGCACACTAAATTAGCAAGTGTCAGGTTTGTGCGAGTGAAAACCGGCAATATTCGGTATTCATTTTATTTTAAATTAAACCAATACTGAATATTCATAGAACAATTAGATTAATTTTAATTAAACAAATGTAACTCTTACAAAGCTACAGTTGAAAAAGTTCACCTGTAGCTATATACTTACATTTAGCATGCTAGAGAGACACGCTTACTTGCTCTTCTTCACAGGAAGCTTAGCGTGGCACGGCCTGCACTAAAGGACCTTCTCCTTTAGGGGGTAAGTATTTAACCCCTTAAAGGTAATTTTAAAAAAATGAATACTGACACATGTCATCAGTATTTTTTCATTTTCTTTACATTTCGTTCGTGCATGTATTTGGTTTTTGTTAAAGGGACAGTTTACTCAAAAAATGTCTCCCCTTTAATTTGTTCCCAATGATTCACTTTACCTGCTGGAGTGTATTAAATTGTTTACAAGTATTTCCATTAGCCTTATAATGGCATTTGAAATAGTTTATTTGGCCTGTGGTATCCCCACCCATCCTAAAAGTTTTTGGTCTCGAGGCCAAGCTGTGTTAACACAGCCAGTAGAAGAAATTACACTCCCAGTGGGTTATAGAAGAGATAAGGTAATAAAATGTTAATTTTCCATTGTTCTCTCCAAGTACTGGTGATTGGTTTATGGACAGATATAAGATAAAGAAGCAGGTGATATGTACACAATGTGATAAAGTAATGAGATCTGATTATACCTACAAGCTCAACCCATTTTATTAGGTTGTGGCTTCAAACCACAAAATCAGCTAATTCATATACACAAATAAGCCTTAAAAAAAGCAAATCTTATACATTTTATACTCTGCAACTGGAAAAACAAGTAATTGGAAAAACATTAAGGTAAAAACTATTTTATAGTATACTGTCCCTTTAAGTGAAAATTAAACAAATATACATTTTTTGGTTCAAATTTGCATTTGTAATGAAACTAATGCACATCTCTACTGATCATATTATACAAATCTTGAATTAAGTTGACAGGTACTTACTTACAAGTGACTCTATTGGTTTAATTTACCTGGTAAAATTAGTTAATGACAACTAAAGTCACTTCATCATGCACGATTCCCCTCTTAGCCTGGTATGACACGGTGCCCATTTTTACAGATACAAATAGTATAGTTTAAAATTTCAATTATCAATTATCTTATTTAAAAAATGGGAGATAAGTAAGGATATTAGTTTGGATATTTGACGGATTATAAAAAAGAAAATGAGCATAACATGTCTTTATATATAGAGGCTCTAATGGTTGCAGTTTATATTCAGGTTTAGCTAATGTAGAAACAGTTCAGGTGGAAACAGAGGGGCCGATTTACAATCTGTCGGATGGACATGATACGCTGTAGCAATCGTGTCCGCCCGACATCGCTGAATACCGACAGCATACGCTGTTGGCATTTAACATTGCACAAGCAGTTCTGCAGATTTGTAGCTAGCAGGGGGTGTCAATCAACCCGATCGTATCTGATTGGGTTGATTGCTGTCCGCCGCTCAGAGGCGGCGAACCAGTTAAAGAGCAGTGGTCTTAAGACCGCTGCTTCTTAACTGCTGTTAAAACAAGGGGATCAAGGGCCCTTGATAATTCGGCCTCAGAGAATTAAACAAGCCTCAGTCTGGGAATACTTATAGTGAATTGTCATCATGCTCCCTAGTTAATAAAATACACACTAAAGGGACAGTTCTACATGCTACAAGAAACTGTTCCCATATAGAAGCGTAAAAAAAGCATGATTAAAAAGCTAAAAGGGAGACTAGTAGAAATGATTTTTTACCTAAATACAGTTGGAATACAAAAAGATTTAAACTGCCATTTTTGGACCAGATTACCAGTGGCGTGCAAACTGTTGCACACAAGCAATACCAGGTTTATTGCGCATGTTTGCATGTATCAGAATTAGTGCACGTATTAAAAGTTGAATGTAAATGCGCTCACTAGTGCACAATTTAATTTAACGCACGTCGGGTTAGAGCAACCTCAGGGCTCTGGGTAACTGTTACGCTCGAATAAAAAGTTGCACAAAACACATCAAAGATACTTTTAAAAGTACAGTTTCACTCATAAAAACACTATCTAGTAAAAAATATTTAAAAAAAAATGCATAAAAAGTTACAAGTGCTTAAAGACATGAGGTCTGTTAGAAAAAAAGGTATGCAAAGGGCTTTAACAGAAATACATAAATACACATGTCTAAATATGTATGTGTATTATATATATTGGTCCTGTGTACTTATGTATTTATACGTATGTGTATATATATATATATATATACCGTATATATATATATATATATATATATATATTTACATACATATATACACATATAAACACATACATAGATATGTAGACACACACACACATACACACATATATATACAGTGGGGGAAAAAAGTATTTAGTCAGCCACCAATTGTGCAAGTTCTCCCACTTAAGAAGATGAGAGAGGCCTAATGTGGAAACAAATCCAGACAATCACATTGTCTGATTTGGAAAGAATTTATTTGCAAATTATGGTGGAAAATAAGTATTTGGTTAATATCAAAAATTCATCTCAATACTTTGTTATATATCCTTTGTTGGCAATGACAGAGGTCAAACGTTTTCTGTAAGTCTTCACAAGGTTGTCACACACTGTTGCTGGTATGTTGGCCCATTCCTGCATGCAGATCTCCTCTAGAGCAGTGATGTTTTGGGGCTGTTGCTGGGCAACACAGACTTTCAACTCCCTCCAAAGGTTTTCTATGGGGTTGAGATCTGGAGACTTGCTAGGCCACTCCAGGACCTTGAAATGCTTCTTACGAAGCCACTCCTTCGTTGCCCGGGTGGTGTGTTTGGGATCATTGTCATGCTGAAAGACCCAGCCACGTTTCATCTTTAATGCCCTTGCTGATGGAAGGAGGTTTGCACTCAAAATCTCATGATACATGGCCCCATTCATTATTTCATGTACACGGATCAGTCGTCCTGTTCCCTTTGCAAAGAAACAGCCCCAAAGCATGATGTTGCCACCAAAGAAAAAAAGGGGGGATACTAATGGCACTGCTTAAATTTACAACTTAGGGTAGCCTAGTGATTTCTGGTTCTGGTAATATGGTATAAATATCCAACCAGATTGGTAGTGTTACCTAAAAAATTGGCTGAGGTGCTGTGTACTTGTTTTGTCAAACGAAAATTATCAATCCTTGGATTGATGGAGTGTACACCTATATAGCACTCATTCCCTAATTGATAGTGACAAAAATTGGACAAGAGCTGTGTCTCCTTGGAGGAGAGTGTGCGTGGGGATGTTTATTAAAATATAACCTTTATTGGTAATCTTTTAAAAATATACGGCAACAAACACAATTGACATACAAACTTTATTAAAAACACAGGTTTGGGTCTTAATAGATTATTATCCGTTATTCACGGAGTACATTACGTGGTTGTGTTGTGTTTCAGAAATTACTTGGGTTGGAGGTCAGGTTAATCCCGGTGATTATATACTTTGAGCTTATATTTGAGAAGGCTGTGGTATTGTGATATTTACTCTGTTGTTATATGAGTGATCTGTGACTCAACTTTCAAATCAAATTTTGATATTAAAGGTATTAGCGTAAATGTTCCATGTTATCACCAATATTTATTATTAATGCTTGTAAAATTGCATTTCATATGTATCTTGGTGAGACACTGCTTAATTTCCTAGTAGTTATCTTGTTATTTCAATATGATATTGTGGGAAATATATGTATACTGCTGTTTTAAGTAGCCTCCTAACTATATAGATACTGAAAGTACTTTCTGTGTATAGTATAGTAATTCTGGTCGGTAAGTTAATGTATTAACCCCTGTGATATCTTGGATCGTGTATTTATCAATACTTAGGTATGCACAAGCATTGTGCTTAAATCACAAGCATTGTGCTTGATATCTTAGATCGTATATTTATTAATACTTAAGTATGCACAAACATTGTGCTTGAATCATTACACAGAAATTGTATTTTTTAAATTTCTTGGAATTTTTAAAGTTGATAGTGTGTACTATACTTGTTATAACAGTAGCATATTTAAATAATTTAGTAGCTCTATTGGATCTTAGCGTTAGGATCTTACGATGTAAGAGTTATAATATTCTTGTGAGTATGCTTTAATGTTACAAGAAAGTAGCTGTTCTGGTATGAAAATTATGCTCTTAGTATGTATCAACTATTACTAAGTGGTCTTGAATAATTAAAGCATGTTGTCCTCTTAGGCCTTAGGAGTTGTTAGCGGTATTGTGGTGTGAGTTTGCTGAATATTGGCGGTTTTTTCTGTGTATTTAAATATTCGTACTCCTAACCGCTTGCTGAATGCTTGCTTTTGATACTGGTTGTTTTTTAAAATAATTCGCTAAGTACTTGCATTATTATATCTGGGCTTAATGTGTCGCCTATATAACTGTTTGCAATATTTGCAATACTTGCAATATTGTATCTATGTTGATGTATAACAATATTGACCGCTTGCAAAATCCAGGCTTAATGTATCACATGTGTCTAAGCTTAATGTATCACATATATAGCTACTTGCAGTATTTGCAATCCTTGTGATACGGTATCTATATCTGGTTTTTAATAATGTTAACCGCTTACTAAATCCTAGGCTATACCTGTCAATTTGGCGTGGGGTGCTTCGCTAAATATTGACAGTGTTGTATATATCTTTTTAGAGCTCCATAAATCTGGCCGTTGGCCAGTTCTTGGCTTCTAATATCAAATGCTCATGCTACTGAATAAACTCTGTTTACAAGTAAATTTACTTAATATTGTGCACAACCACAATAGTTATATATAATATAAAGACCTCTGTTCCTGCTGATTAAAAAATGCTAACTGGCATTCTACAAACAATTCCCTAACATGTTTCGCCACTAACGTGGCTTTTTCAAAGGGTCCATGATGTTGCCACCCCCTGCTTCACAGTAGGTATGGTGTTCTCTCTCCTCCAAACACGACAAGTGTTGTTTCTACCAAACAGTTCTACTTTGGTTTCATCTGACCATATGACATTCTCCCAATCCGCTTCTGGATCATCCAAATGCTCTCTAGCATACTTCAGATGGGCCCGGACATGTACTGGCTTAAGCAGGGGGACACATCTGGCACTGCAGGATCTGAGTCCCTGGCGGTGTAGTGTGTTACTGATAGTAGCCTTTGTTACGTTGGTACCAGCTCTCTGCAGGTCATTCACTAGGTCCCCCTGTGTGGTTCTGGGATGTTTGCTCACCATTCTTGTGATCATTTTGACCCCACAGGGTGAGATTTTGCGTGGAGCTCCAGATCGAGGGAGATTATCAATGGTCTTGTATGTCTTCCATTTTCTAATTATTGCTCCCACAGTTGATTTTTCACACCAAGCTGCTTGCCTATTGCAGATTCAGTCTTCCCAGCCTGGTGCAGGTCTACAATTTTGTTTCTGGTGTCCTTCGACAGCTCTTTGGTCTTCACCATAGTGGAGTTTGGAGTGTGACTATTTGAGGTTGTGGAGAGGTGTCTTTTATACTGATAACAAGTTCAAACAGGTGCCATTAATACAGGTAATGAGTGGAGGACAGAGGAGCCTCCTAAAGAAGAAGATACAGGTCTGTGAGAGCCAGAAATCTTGCTTGTTTGTAGGTGACCAAATACTTATTTTCCACCATAATTTGCAAATAAATTCTTTCCAAATCAGACAATGTGATTGTCTGGGTTTGTTTCCACATTTTGTCTCTCATAGTTGATGTATACCTATGATTAAAATTACAGGCCTCTCTCATCTTCTTAAGTGGGAGAACTTGCACAATTGGTGGCTGACTAAATACTTTTTTCCCCACTGTATTTATATATGAATTTAAACCCTTTGCAGTTTAAGGGACAGTCTTCAATAGATATTTTACTGTTTTGAAAGATACAGTAGATAATCCCTTTATTACCCATTCCCCAGTTTTGCATAACCAACACTGTTATATTAATATACTTTTTACCTCTGTGATTACCTTGTATTTATGCCTCTTCTGACAGCCCCCTGATCACATGACTTTTTATTTATTATCTATTGACTTGTTATCTACATGGCCCACATGAACTCTCCTGTTGAGAAAAGCAAATAAAAAAGCATGTAATAAGAGGCTGTCTGTCTAAAGACCGCTGCTCCATAACTTGTCCGCCTGCTCTGAGGCGGCGGGTTGATTGCCACCCCCTGCTAGCGGATTGGCCGCGAATCTGCAGTGGGCGTAGTTGCACCAGCAGTTCACAAGAACTGCTGGTGCAATGATAAATGGCGCCGCGATGTGCAGCGGACATGATACGCTACTTCGTATCATGTCCGCTCGCACATTGGTAAATAGACCCCATAGTTAGTACTTTTTCTTATAGGTAGTAATAGTATATAATATACAGTATTATAAAAATACAATTATAAATTTTGCGGGGTAAAAAAACCCTTTATAAATTAGTAGAATGGGGAGTAAGGTTTTAAACAAAAAACAAGAAAATTAAATGATAAATTATTAAAGGAACATTATATAAATGGATTAGATAAAGCATGACATTTTAAACAACTTTCCAATGTACATCTATTCTCTAATTTTCTTTGTTCTCCTGGAAACCATGGTTAAAGAATAATCCAAGGCAGTAGTGGTTGCAACAATGTTTGTAGCAATGTTATACATACAGTAGTTGCAAACCCTGCTGCTAAAGACACATGCACACTATTAAAGTGATGGTAAAGTTTACGGCCTAGATTATGAGTGGAGCGCAGTTGCTCTCTCACGAGCGTGATATTTGCACTCCACTCAAACACGGAAATGTGTGCTGGTATTACAAGTCAGGTGCAATGCGAACGGGACTTTGTGTTCTCATTGCCTGGAAGCCTTGTGCTCAAGAGAGTGCGTTTCCATAGGCTCTAATGGGAGCCTCATTTTCATGCCGTGAGACAGTGCAGGAGGCAAATTGCAGCAAAAAATATATATATATTTATATGAACATTTACATATTTATTTATGTGTTTATATTTGTATATACACATTATAACATATAAATATATATGTATATATATAAATATATATGTATATAAGCATATACATACAGTATCTCACAAAAGTGAGTACACCCCTCACATATATGTAAAAATATCTTTTCATGTGACAACACTGAAGAAATGGCACTTTGCTACAATGTAAAGTAATGAGTGTACAGCCTGTATAACAGTGTTAACTTGCTGTCCCCTCAAAATAATTAAACACACAGCCATTAATGTCTAAACCGTTGGCAACAAAACTGAGTACACCCCTAAGTGGAAATGTCCAAATTGGACCCAAAGTGTCAATATTTTGTGTGGCCACCATTATTTTCCAGCACTGCCTTAACCCTCTTGGGCATGGAGTTCACCAGAGCTTCACAGGTTGCCACTGGAGTCCTCTTCCACTCCTCCATGATGACATCATGGAGCTGGTGGATGTTTGAGACCTTGCGCTCCCCCACCTTCCATTTGAGGCTGCCCCACAGATGCTCAATAGGGTTTAGGTCTGGAGACATGCTTGGCCAGTCCATCACCTTTACCCTCAGCTCCTTTAGCAAGGCAGTTGTCGTCTTGGAGGTGTGTTTGGGGTCATTATCATGTTGAAATGCTGCCCTGCGGCACAGTTTCCGAAGGGAGGGGATCATGCTCTGCTTCAGTATGTCACAGTACATGTTGGCATTCATGGTTCCCTCAATGAGCTGTAGCTCCCCATTGTCGGCAGCACTCATGTAGGCCCAGACGATGACACTCCAACCACCATGCTTGACTGTAGGCAAGACAGAGTTGTCTTTGTACTCCTCACCTGGTTGCCGCCACACACGCTTGACACCATCTGAACCAAATATGTTTATCTTGGTCTCATCGGGCCACAGGACATGGTTCAAGTAATCCAACTCCTTAGTCTGCTTGTCTTCAGCAAACTGTTTGCGGGCTTTCTTGTGCACCATCTTTAGAAGAGGCTTCCTTCTGGGAAAACAGCCATGCAGACCAATTTGATGCAATGTGTGGCATATGGTCTGAGCACTAACAGGATGATCCCCCACCCCTTCAACCTCTGCAGCAATGCTGGCAGCACTCATACATCTATTTCCCAAAGACAACCTCTGGATATGACGTGCACTCAACTTTTTTGGTCGACCATGGCGAGGCCTGTTCTGAGTGGAACTTGTCCTGTGAAACCACTGTATGGTCATGCCCACCATGCTGCAGCTCAGTTTTTAGGGTCTTGGTAATCTTCTTATAGCTTAGGCCATCTTTATGTAGAGCAATAATTATTTTTTTCAGATCCTCAGAGAGTTCTTTGCCATGAGCTTCCAGTGACCAGTATGAGAGAGTGTGAGAGCAATAACACCAAATTTAACACACCTGCTTCCTATTGTAACACTAACAAGTCACATGACAACGGGGAGGGAAAATGGCTAATTTGGCCCAATTTGGACATTTCTACTTAGAGGTTTAGACATTAATGGCTGTGTGTTGAGATATTTTAAGGAGACTGCAAATTTACACTGTTATACAGGCTGTACACTTACTACTTTACATTGTAGCAAAGTGTAATTTTTCAGTGTTGTCCCTCACTTTTGTAAGATACTGTATATATTTAAAGTGGAAACACAGTCAGTGTCATTTTTTTTTCTAACTCCCCACATCCCCTCACTTTATTACTGCTTTGTGCAGTTTAAAAACAAACATTTTACACCCTGTTCCCAGTAGACGTAATTGGACGAACGGGGGCAATCACACATATAGTTGACATCTCTCCCATTTGAACTTCAGGGAGAGGAACCTGGAGAGTTCAATAGTTGTTGGTTATTACTCTTTATGTTTTCTGTATACCGTATATACATTGTTTTGATGTTTTAACTATTCAGTTTTATGGCATCTATACAAACATATTTGCATTTTTTTACTTTTCAAGTTGTTGGAAATTGTTTTTATATTTTAATTTCTATTGTTTAGCAAACCTCTTCAAAGGTGTCAAAATAAGCGAACTTTACGTAAAGATTATGCTGAGCAAGATCCCATCTGATTAGTGGAGTTTGTAGACCCTTCTCATAGACCACATAGCAACATAATTAATACAAGTATTTCAATTAAGTTTCCCCTATCAGTAAAATTACCCATATTCGATGGGAACACATACCACATCTATTATTAGGAAACATACATACATGCAACACACTTGACCTGCAAACCTTTCACATCTTAGATATCTTCTCACACACTACAGTTTAAACCGGGCAATGCTCTTATGGACAAAACGAGCCCAGCAACTCCAACTCTATATTATTATATATTATACTACCTTGCTTCTTACTATGTACATTCTTCTCCCAGTAAGACACAGTTAGATGGATAGGGGCAACCACCCATATTTCTGACATCTCTCCTATTTGAACTTAAGGGAGAGGAATCTGAGGAGTTTAATAATCATTGGTTATGATTTTTTTTGTGTTCCATATACCGTATATACATTGTTTTGATGTTTAAACCGTTCAGTTTCATGTTAAACATTTAAGTTTAGTTCACTGATTTTTATGCCCTTTTGTGGGATCTCGCTCAAAACAGAACGGTTCTCTTTACTAAGGTTGACATTTTCCTAAACCAGGGAACATTGAGCTACTTCCACCACCCTCTTATCGCATTTCTTTTTTTTCCATCTGCTTCGTTCTTCCCTGAACCCACAAGACACTCCACCCTCCCCCTCCCTTTTTATCTCCTTTGTCTTACCACTACACGTATACCTCTTTTCTACCATTAATACTTCTGTATTGGAGTATTACTAGTGCTACTGTCTACCATTTTATCTCTGATCCCCCTTATCACCCAGTGACTTTTCGTTCTTTGTATCCTATCACTAATCTTTTTATTCATATTGGCCATATCTATAACCTACCTGGCTGGCTCCTATAAACTTCCCCCACTTATCACAGTTCTCTGGATACACACATTAGACACCAGAGACTAAATTGCGGTTTCCTTTGAAAAATACAGCCATTAATTCTATTTACTTATACCTCATTACCTCCATGCCACTCTGAGTCATGATGGAAAGGTTGTGATTTTGGTCTATCTTTAATTTTTTATACCCCCCCCTTTTTCACTTTTTTTTTTCTTTTCCCCTCTCTTTTTTCCCATACTCCCACATCCGTCATGGCTGTAGTGTGCACATCTCATAAAGTTAGGGGACTCAACTCCTCCACGAAACGCAGCCTTCTTCTCCGTTCCCTTAAACGCTTACAGGCTAAATTAGTCTTTTTGCAAGAGACGCATTGGCTAGCTAGTAGCCCTCTCCCGCTACGATCCCCCCATTACCCCACTGTAGAAACAGCATAATTTACTAAAAAAGCAAGAGGATTAGCCATATTAATTCATCACAACATCGCTTACTAGCAAATACCGATTGACCCCCACGGGTGTTTTCTAATAATAGTCACACAACTCCTATTATAGCCCTAATTTCAAACAAATCAGGCATTTCAAAAAATTCTTAGGCCACCTAGATACACTATAAAAAGGATTATTATTCCTAGCTGGAAACTTTAATATGGTCCCAGACCCCAGTTTAGACAAACGCTTACCCACGAGCCATAAAATAGATAAATCCACAATAGCATTGTCAAAAAAAAAATCTCTCTCCTAGCACAGTCCAATTTATTTGACGTGTGGAGATCACTACACTCCAGTGCTAAGGACTATACATTTTACTCTCCAGTCCATGATTCCTATTCGAGGATCGATTTTTTTTTTCTCTTGCAAACCTTGGTTATTAGATAAAATTATAAAATCCCAGATAGGTGAATGCACATAGTTCGATCACTCCCCTATCACCATTCAGATTCCACTGCTAGAATTCATAGCCTCCAGACCCCATTGGAGACTATTAGACTCATTGCTATCTATCCCAGGCCTGCAAGACTCCTTTTCTAAAGAAATGTTTCATTATCTACAACTCAATGATACAGGTGAGGTAGATGATTTTTGCATCTGGGGCTCTCTAAAAGCCTACCTCAGAGAAGTATTTATTAAAACACAATCTCAAACAAGAAAACGGTCTACCACCTCTCTAGCACAACTACACCAAACACTCCGAACTCTCATAGCAGAACATAAAACAACGTTTAACCCGCAGTCCTACCGCGTATAGCTTCAATTAAAAAATCCCTCCTTCTGATAGAAAACCAAAAGGTTCAAGAACGTTTGCAGGAATACAAACGCATATTCTACCACAAGGGAAATAAAGCAGATTACTTACTGGCCAGAAAGCTCAGGGAACCGGGCCGCTCAAGCTCGGATCCCATATTTGAAGAATGGGAGATCAATTCTAACGAACCCCAAGGACATAGGGTCTTAATTTGCATCATACTATGAGTGACTATATAATTTACGATCTGCATATCCCCAAAATACTACAGAAATAAGCACAATAAGGTAATTTCTGTCCCATCTTGATCTATCATGCCTTACGCAAGAACAAATAGATAACTTAGATGGTCCCTTTACTTTAGAAGAAGTGGTTGCCTCCGTGTCTAAACTAAACCCCCGCAAAGCAGCAGGTCCCGACGGGTATATGGACACCTTTTACAAAACATTTACAGATCAATTGGCCCCCCTCCTTAAAAAGTGAACTCTAAATTTCTGTAAATTTTTTATCATGCATGTCACACACTGTTGATTTAGGGAATGCAATGTGCAGAAATTTTACCCCCTGTGAGTGTTTCTGTGGGTGTCTGTGTTTATGTCTTTGTGCTTTTGTTTGTGTCTCTATGAGTGTGTATGTATTTTTTTTCTGTGGGTCTCTCTGTGAGGGTGGGTGTGTATGTCTTTGTGCATTTTCTGTGGATGTCTGTGAGGATGTGTGCGTATGTCTTTGTGCTTTTTCTATGGGTGTCTCTGTGAGGGTGTGTGTATGTCTGTGCGTGTATGTCTGGGCATTTTCTGTGGGTGTGTATGTCTTTGTGTGTTTTCTGTGGATGTATCAGTGAGGGTGTGTGTATGTATGTCTTTGTGTGTTTTATGTGTTTGTCTCTCTGTGTGTGTATGTCTTTGTGTGTTTTCTGTGGGTGTCTCTCTGTGTGTGTGTATGTCTTTGTGTGTTTTCTGAGGCTGTCTCTGTCGGTGTTTCCTTGGGTATAGTGCAAGTTTGTGTTTGAGTTTGTGTATGTGTGTGTCCATCGTCTGTTGCTTTTTAGGAAATTTTGACCTTACTACTGATTATTCACATCTTTCTACAGACTTTGTGACTAATGGGACCTTTCCGGAAATCACCAATCCACCATTTAACCTTTAAATTATTGTTTAGGCAGTTCAGGGCCCTTCCTTTCAGCCACTGCATGCTGTTGTCATCATATAGTTGGCATCTTCCTTGACAAAAAGATAATCAGAACTCCATTTTTTTGTTTTGTAAATCTCCTTTTTGGACAAAACTGTAGTCTACCTCATTATTTGTCAGGTCAATGTAAACAAGTGCTGAGTGTATGTTTGGGGGTCTGTGTCTGAGTGTGTTTGTGTGTTTCTTTGCGCGTCTGCTAGAGTGTCTATATGTGAATCCTTATGTGTGAGTGTGTGTTTCAGTGTATGAGTGTATCTGTGTGTTTCTGTGTTACTACCTTTACAACATTTCCAAGTTTGACTACACTTAAGAATAAAGTGCATATACGTTTTAGTCACTTAGTCAAAAATTGCACATGTCAAAGGGTTAATGGTTAAGTCAGGGGCCCCAACATTTCTAGTGGCAGCCCTGTCTACACAGGTGTTATAAAATGGACTGGCATATAAAATGACATTTCTTACGGGAAAAGAAATTCAAGAGAAGTAAGAAATACACTGAAAATAGCATGACAGTAAAGAGGTGATTTTAATTTCTGCTGTATCTGAACCATGACAGTTTAATGTTAGGTGGGCTATCCCTTTGAGCTATCAGCTTACAATTATATTGAATCAAACATCAATTGATTTTTAAAATCATTGTCTAAAATATTACACTGTGTGTCCTAATGTCAGCATCAATGTTTATCTTTAATACTAATTTCACATATACATACTTTCAAAGTATAATATACACTTGGCACAGTATGGCACTTACAAGTTCTGATGATTGATCAATGACAGAAGTATCGAGCAATTTAATTTGTTAGTGATAGTTTAAAATGTATATTTGAATCAGATTGGCTGATGTCTTAAATCATGTGATTATGCATATTCCATTCAAAAGTGGTTGAAAAAAGTACTAGTGTGTGGGTTGTTTAGGAGTTTGCATAATAATTGGTGCGAAAAGTGTTGCTTCAAAATTGGTGCGAAGTGGAGAGTGGGACTTGTATTACATGGCTTAACCCCTTAATGACCACAGCACTTTTCCATTTTCTGTCCGTTTGGGACCAAGGCTATTTTTACATTTCTGCGGTGTTTGTGTTTAGCTGTAATTTTCCTCTTACTCATTTACTGTACCCACACATATTATATACCGTTTTTCTCGCCATTAAATGGACTTTCTAAAGATACCATTATTTTCATCATATCTTATCATTTACTATAAAAAAAAATATAAAATATGAGGAAAAATCGAAAAAAACACATTTTTTCTAACTTTGACCCCCAAAATCTGTTACATATCTACAACCACCAAAAAACACCCATGCTAAATAGTTTCAAAATTTTATCCAGAGTTTAGAAATACCCAATGTTTACATCTTCTTTGCTTTTTTTGTAACTTATAGGGCCATAAATACAAGTAGCACTTTGCTATTTCCAAACCATTTTTTTTCAAAATTAGTGCTAGTTACATTAGAACACTAATATCTTTAAGGAATCTCTGAATATCCATTGACATGTACATATTTTTTTTTAGTAGACAACCCAAAGTATTGATCTAGGCCCATTTTGGTATATTTCATGCCACCATTTTACCGCCAAATGCGATCAAATACAAAAAATCGTTCACTTTTTTACAAATTTTTTACAAACTTTTGGTTTCTCACTGAAATTATTTGCAAACCGCTTGTGCAATTATGGCATAAATGGTTGTAAATTCTTCTCTGGGATCCCCTTTGTTCAGAAATAGCAGACTTATATGGCTTTAGCATTGCTTTTTGGTAATTAGAAGGCCGCTAAATGCCACTGCGCACCACACGTGTATTATGCCCAGCAATGAAGGGGTTAATTAGGGAGCATGTAGGGAGCATTTTGGGGTAATTTTAGCTTTAGTGTAGTGTAGTAGACAACCCCAACTATTGATCTAGGCCCATTTTGGTATATTTCATGCCACCATTTCACCGCCAAATGCAATCAAATAAAAAAAAAACGTTAACTTTTTCACAATTTTAGGTTTCTCACTGAAATCATTTACAAACAGCTTATGCAATTATGGCACAAATGGTTGTAAATGTTTCTCTGGGATCCCCTTTGTTCAGAAATAGCAGACATATATGGCTTTGGCGATGCTTTTTGGTAATTAGAAGGCCGCTAAATGCTGCTGCGCATCACGCGTGTATTATGTCTAGCAGTGAAGGGGTTAATTATGTAGCTTGTAGGGAACTTGCAGGGTTAATTTTAGCTTTAGTGTAGAGCTCAGCCTCCCACCTGAAACATCAGCCCCCTGATGCCTCCCAAATAGCTCTCTTCCCTCCCCCACCCCACAATTGTCCCCGCCATCTTAAGTACTGGCAGAAACTCTGCCAGTACTAAAATAAAAGGTATATTTGGGCTTTTTTGAGTTTTTTTTTAGCATATTTACATATGCTGCTGTGTAGGATCCCCCCTTAGCCCCCAACCTCACAGATCCCCCACCAAACAGCTCTCTAACCCTCCCCCTCTGCCTTAATGGGCGCCATCTTGGGTACTGGCAGCTGTCTGCCAGTACCCAGTTTAGAACAAAAATGTGCTTTTTTTTAAGAAAAATCCCTTTTTCTGTAGTGTAGCTCCCCCCACACCCAAGAACAACCCCCCACCCCTCCAAGATCCCTTTTACTGAAGTTTATTTTTTTTTAAATGTTTCCCTTTTCCCCCACAGTTACAATCAAATTTTCTGTAGTATAGCGGTTCCCACCCGCTCCCGCCCCGTGCACGCGCCCGCCCGCCACCCTCTGTGCACGCGCGCGCGCCCGTGCGCACCCCCGTCAGCTCCGGCCCCGATCCCGCCCCCCTCCACCTTATACGGCCCATCGATGGCCGCCCACCCGCCTCCCAAGTCAGCTCCCACCCACCAACGTTACCGGCCACCGATGTCCGGTGCAGAGAGGGCCACAGAGTGGCTCTCTCTGCATCGGATGGCCATGCAGGGTTATTGCAGGATGCCTCCATATCGAGGCATCACTGCAATAACCGGAAAGCAGCTGGAAGTGAGCAGGATCGCTTCCAGCTGCTTTCCACACCGAGGACGTGCAGGGTACGTTCTCAGGCATTAACTGCCTTTTTTTTGAGGACGTACCCTGCACGTCCTTGGTCGTTAAGGGGTTAAACATGGTGCACATAGATTTTTCACAAAAAATAAAAAGGAAGTTAGCTATATTATGTTGTGTATTTATTTCAGTTGTATCTCTATATCTATTAGTGCAACAAGTTTGGGGCAAAACATTTCAACAAATTTGGAGAAATAATATTGTCCCCTTGCTTTGTAATGAGAGAAAAATTTGTAACATAATCCATAAGTAGTAATGTATTTTTCATTTTATATCTACTAGTGCACCAAATATGGAGCAATAATATTGTTTGATTTAGAAAGGGTATACAATTGTAATAGAGTTTCTAATTTACTTTTATTATGTAATATACTTCATTGTCTTGCAGCATCGAACATAAGCTTTCTTTTTTTTTCAGACTCCCATTGATTTCTATGGCATCCGTGGCCTTAAGGGTGACGGATTGAAAACTAGGTACGCGACGCCGGCATAGATGCGAGCATACCTGTTAAATGTTTGATAAATTGGGAAAACGGTCAAATAGAGTTGAAGGTGACTTTGAAACATCTGTAATGATGCAAGCATCGATCTGCGTCAGATTGAGATCGCGGAAGCGTATTTTACAGAGTGGCATCTAACACCACAAAGGCTTTTTCAGATTTCTCAGTTAAATTCCCCATTATGTTGGAAAGGCTGTGGGAAAATAGGACCCCCCCACGCATATGTGGTGGGATTGTATGGACTAGAGTTTTTCTGTACAGTAAAAAATTTGGTATTGATAGAAACAGCAACCCCCCAGTTGGGACTTTTTCATTTGTTCCCCAAAAACATTCCCTCTTATATTCTCAATCTATGCATATATTTGTTCATGGCAGTTAAATTGGCTATAGCTAGACCTAAGGGCCTTAGATGGAACAAAGTTATGAAAATAATCACACACATTGAAAATATGGAAAGTTCTATATTTGCTGCCCATAACAAAATTGATTTACATTGTATGAGTTGGGAACTATGGAGACACAATCAGAGGGATAGACCACGTTAAACTGCTTTAAGATGAGATAAACACAACATGACAACCTAAATCATATCAACTTACACAAGACTATAATACGGCAATAAAGTCCCATCAAAACATGTTAAAACAACGCAGAAGTGCGGCGGTGAGAGCATTGGCAAAACGTATCTCCCCCCCCCCCATTTTTTTGTTTTGTTTTGTTTATTCGATAGCCTGGCTACCCCACCTAAATTCATGCAATGAAGTTGTAATAACATTTTGGAGGTACTGTTGGATATACTATCCCATATTCCCATACCTTATTGAATAACATTCTCCATAAATATTACAAAACACATTATCCCTTAACAGTCAAACCGAATAAGCCAATCTACCTCTTTTTCCCTGCATTTTTATAGCTAAAAGGAAAATGTCATATCGGGATATTGAATTATTAAGATCTATATCTACATCATTTTAGACAATACTTGTGCTTGTTGAGAAATATAGTAAACACTGTATTGTCAAAAACATGTATTATTGAGACATAACACTGCTATTCTTCTTGTTGATTTGTAAGATTTTAACAGACTTTATACGTTTGTAATAGTGTTTTAACTTGTAAAAATTCAATAAAAAACTATTTTTTTTTAAAAATGCTCATCTTTACTTTTTTAAGTTAACTACTGTCCTTTTATTTTGGGGGCAGTTGGGCACATTTTTTTTTTTATTAACCAGAGGTGACGGTCTGATCTCTGGTTAATTGCACTAAGCTCAAAGTGAAACCGTGAGCTTGCGTGAGAATTAACCAGCCACTTGTAAAGGGGCAAATATGCCCCTTTATTGGCACACGATAAAATAGCACTCCACTTGTAATCTAGCCCTACATTTTAAAATCAGGTGTGAAATCTAAGCGATATTTTAGATGGACTTTAATTGATCGCTTCTAATGAAGATACTCTATAACTTACTTTTTAATCTAGCCGTGCCATTCTAATACCAGGAATCTCCAGCTGTCCACTTCAAAACTGATATTTTTGGCTAGCTTATAGTTTAAACTGCTCTCCAATCAGCGCTCTAGCCGTACTGCACTTTTTTTGTAGCTAGAGCGCATCTTTATTAGAAGTGATCAATTGAAATCCATCTAAAATATTGCTTAGATTCCGCACCTGATTTTAAAACATGTAAAGTTTACCATCACTTTAAGCAGCATACCTAGATTTACTCTTCAACAAAGGATACAGACAGAACAAAAATGATAATAGAAGTAAATTGGAAAGTTGTTTAAAGTTGCATGCTCTATCTGAATATTGAACTCTTAAAGGGTCAGTCTAGACAAAATTAAACTATCAAGATTCAGATAAGGCATGCAATTTTAAATAACTTTCCAATTTACATTTATCATCAAATATGCTTTGTTCTCTTGGTATTCTGCTCCTGTGGGGTTGCCTAGGAGTCAGCACTGATTGGCTAAAATGCAAGTCTGTCAAAAGAACTAAAATAAGGGGCAGTCTGCAGAGGCTTAGATACAAGGTAATCATATATATTAATATAACTGTGTTGGTTATGCAAAACTGGGGAATGGGTAATAAAGGGATATTATATATCTTTTTAAACAAACAATTCTCGAATAGACTTTCCCTGTTATTTCAATTTTACTGTCCCTTTAATAATAAATATGTACAAGAACAAAAATAGCAAAGGAAAATTAAGGCAATTTAAGATGTAGTAGGAAACCCTTAAGACCTAATGTAATAAGTTTGTGTCTAAAAAAAAACCAAAAAACGTTACACTGCATCTTGAATGTTTTTCAGATTATGTAGTTTACTGTATAATCTTTAATTACTGCTCCAAATAATATAAAGAAACATTTGGAGGAAAATATAAGATAGATTGTTATTTCCGTAGAGAAAGTAACACCTAGAAAACTCTTCTTGAGATTTTTCAACCAGTCTGATGAACCACTGGAAGGATATTTATTCATAGGTATAGAAAAATTAACAGGAGGTAATACTTCATGATTCAAAGGTCTATTCAATATATACATTAAATTAAGGAATCCCAATGGAACAATCAAAAACTCGCTAACATGTAGAGGAATCACAGTGGTTTTTGAGCATTATATTGTAATATGTCTCTCCTTCACATTCAAGCTCTGTATATCTCTCCATCTTATGCGTTAACTCTGCTAGAGGTGAGCTTTTTGTGTGAATATTGTGACTGTGTTAATGTATTTCCCCACAGACTTCAAAGGAGCATGAAAAGTGGAAAAAAAATCTCGCAAACCCAATCAAGTTTTAACAAGTGCACTAACCCAACATGAAATAATTCACTTATTTATGTTCTATTTATTCTTAAATATATCTATCCTCTAGCTATCTATATCTATATCTATCTATCTATCTATCTATCTATCTATCTATCTATATATATATATATATATATATATATATATATATATATATATATATATATGTGTGTGTGTTGTTTTTTGGTAAAATATATAACTATATTTATAAATATAATTATATATAAGTATAGATATATACAGATATTTAAATACTTTAACATATTCTTCTACGTGAAGAACATTAGAATGTAAAGTATTTACAGTAAATGCACAGTTAAACACTTTTTTTATCTTTATATATTTATATGTCTGTAAATACATAGAAATATATAAATACATATGCACACACACACAGACACACACACACACACACACACACACACACATATATATATATTATATACATACATATACATATTTAGAAATGTATATGCCCCTTTGCAGTCCTTTTTTATTTCTAACACCTGACCTCATATCTTTGAGCTCTTATAACTTTTTATTGCTAATTTTTAAAATAGTTTTTATTAGATGGTGTTAGTATGAGTGTAACTGTACTTTTAAATCTAATTTTAATGTTTTTCGTGCAACTTTGTGTCGACCGTAGCAGATAACCAAAGCTCTGAAGTTGGGATATCACGATGCGCTTTAACTTCAATTGCACTCAAGCAAATTGTTTGCTCTCAACCTGTGAAATGTGTGCTACTTCCAACATGTGCAAAGAGCCACAATATAGCCCTTAATGAAATAAATATATCTCAAGCTAAAATTGTCCAAAAATGATTTAGGATCCTCACAGAACAGGCGAGATTTCTTGTTAGACCAAAAAGCTTTAGGTAATCAAGCCCTTAGACAAACACACTCACAAGCATATACACAAACACTGCTGCAAAAATGTGTCTTTATCATGAAACAATAATATTAAAAAAAAGCTTTGGCATTCGCGTCGTATTTTAAACTCACTGTTATATTATTGCTTTACTGTGCTATTTTTTTTATTTAAAGACCGCAAAGCACTTAGGATTGGCCTGGCTTTTGGGTATATCATAATCTGAGATTCATGTTGAACTTGGTAGATGGAATTTTAATTAACATGAGATTCCAGACCTGGTATGAATATACAGCATTATAAAAGGTCATGCTTGCGTTATGGAAACTAGATATTAATTTACTCTGTCTTTCCAAGTATAACATTATCAGTATGTACAATCAAAAACAAAATATTTGCCTGTCTGCCTTATTAGTTAGATATATTTAAGTTTATAAAGTCTACTGGCATTTTAAAAACTGAAAAGTTTAGTACCAACATAATTTCTAAGGAATTTGCTAAAAAAAAAATAACATAAAAAATAAGAACGGCTGAAAAATCACAGTTGAAAAGAATACCACATCAGTCGATCAAATTTGATTGCTTTAGTCTGAAAAATAACTTATCTGCAGCACTGATAGGGAAGCTCACATGAATTTAGTATTTATGGGAGAAAGAAAATGAGGCCATATATTTTAATAAAATGTTATGTTTAGTGATGCATAGAAATTACATTTGCATTAACCTATACTGCATAGGGTTAATATTTTCTTGTTTTTTTTTCCCTTGAGTAATTGAATAAATTATTTAGATTCAAAGAAAGACAGTGCTACTATGTGAGAGAAACTGTTAAAAAAAAGAGAACTGCTTAATGTAAATTAAGCTTTTGAGGAGAATAGGGTCTTCATGTAAGCACTGCATATGGAATTTTACACACACACAAACACACAGACACAGATACACACACCTCCACACATGCATATACACAAATATACACCTCCACACACAGATACACACACAAATACATATATACACACAATATTTTTAGCTCTACAAGCCACCAATTTTGTAGTAAAAGATTTACTTAACCATTGGAAAGAAAATTCATTAGTAAGAGACTTAGATCTAAGGGAAGAGAAAACGCTGGTCCTAGTTTTATGTGGTGTTGGTTATATCTATGGATATAATAGTTATAATAAATGGTGAATCATTAACTATGATATATTGTGATAAGATTAAGGAACAAGGACAGTATGGATAAAGTGATTTTTTTAAAATATATTTTTGTAGCAGAAGGTCTAGCTGTA
Source organism: Bombina bombina (assembly GCF_027579735.1). Classification (NCBI taxonomy): domain Eukaryota; kingdom Metazoa; phylum Chordata; class Amphibia; order Anura; family Bombinatoridae; genus Bombina; species Bombina bombina. The sequence continues at coordinate 657,557,122 of NC_069502.1, forward strand.
AAACAAATGGGTTTTAAGCAAAAAGACTAAACAATATATAGGAAATAGCCAAGAGGCAATGAGGCCTACTTATCAAGCTGTCAACTTACTTGCATTTGACGGCACCAATACGCTCGCCTGACATCGCCTAACATCGCGGCCGTGGACCTGAATACGCTCTCCATATTGATATAAAATGCTGTAAAAAAGCTGTGCACCAAGTACGGGCGATGAGCAGTGGACTGCTGTTAACTAACAGTCATCGATCTCGCTGCTTTATTAATATACTGTCACTAAACACCACCACTCTACTAAACTGTTTAACCCCTATCCCGCCGCTCCCCGCCCCCGCCGCAACAAAATAAAGTTATTAAACCCTAACCCGCTGCTCCCGGAGCCCACCGCAACTAAATAAATGTATTAACCCTTAAACCCCTGGCCTCCCACATCACTACCACTTACTAAACCTATTAACCCCTAAACCGCCAGCCCCCCACATCGCCATAAACTAAATTCAGCTATTAACCTTTAAACCTAACAACCCGCTAACTTTACATTAAATATTAACTCATCCCGGGGGCGGAGCAAACTCTGAATCTGAGAGGTTGCAAACTAATACAGTTCCGGCTATCTTCTACATTTAACTTTATCCTTGACCGTTCAGTTCAGCTCAATTATTGCAATCATTGTGGCTAATAGTCCAGGAAACTACCCTAGAGATTGAGGAACACTGCAATGGACAGAAAATGCACATTCTCCATGGCGGTTTATGCCAGGACTTAAGAGGAGCGGCCATCTTTCTGCTCAAGGGAAGGCCTGAAGCCGTTGATGCTTAGCTGTGCGAAGAGACAGATATCCTAAGCAAACAGCTGTTGTAGATAGAACATAAGCCCTCACTTCAAATGAACCGACTCAGGCTTATGTCAAGTGGACGGAAGAAACGGAGGCCACCTAGACCCGATTCACTGCAAAAAAGATGAACATAAACAAGAAGCCTGACAGTCAACCAGAGCTTATAGCTATACCACCTGAATAAACGAGAGTATTGCCCATGCGGGATCGAAGAGGGTGGTGGATGCCCTCTGATGACCCATTACAGAGTCTACTGGTGAGTCTAGATGACGTGGTGCATGTGGTGCTGGCGGATTGTGCTGTGTGTGTGGCGGAATCTTGCCACGCAGCGTGGAGCCTGTCTCCAGGGAACAGAACGCAGCCAAATGTTGACGAGCGGAGGATCAGCAGAGAGGAGGATTTCCCCCAGATGGACCCATCACAGCATTGTGGTATATCGGGACTCCATGAAATGGAGGAGAGAGAGGATCAGCGACTTCTTTTTGGGCTGCTGGATTCAGTCTATGACAACAAGGTTTCGGTGGGAGTCATGCATCTAGATCGGTGTTACAAGCCTAAGATGAGAGATATTGTTTTTTATGGACAATCTGCTGAGTGAATGCAGCTTAAAATTGGAATAGGCTAAACCTTCTTGCAGCACTCAGGCTCGTTTATTTCTTACTATTGATTCTTTATTTTTACCAAGAACAGCTACTATACCCATAATCCCTCTTGCATGGGCTATAGTGGACGATGCTGATGGTGAATGAGCCAGATGCTTGAAGGTCTTTTATTGTTTATGTTTTGGTTATCACCCAATTATTTATACACCAAAATTGATGTCAAATGCTCCTCATACTTTCTATATGTGCCATTTTATTTCATCCATCATCCCATAGTTGTAACTGATGAATAGAATAAAGTGTCTGATTGTCTGTGCTTTAGCCAGTTCTACATTTTATGGTTCATTTGTGGGGATTTGTTTAATGTTATAATGAGCTGGTAAGTCATCTTGCCAACTAGGTCTATATTGTTGGAAAAACTTTCTTCCTAAATCCGATAGATAGTTCTGTAGTTGTCTAAGTATAATGGTCATATATTGCAACTAATAGTACTGGAACTTCATGTCTTCTGCCGCACGGTATTGGGCCCATGCCCATGCGGGAGACTAATTTTAAAAAATTTATAATTATGAGAATTTGAGTTCATATCACTCCAATGACTGTTATACATCACTTCATATCTAGACATACCTCTTCACCAATCTCATTCTGACAAATTATACATTTTATAAATGGTCCAACAATATACAGCCCACTAAGTATACTGCTCAGCTTGCACCTAGTTTTGACCCTAATATACTAGGTCCTAATAAAGACTAATTACCCACAACTCTTGCTTCATTGGACCTATTATATCATAGCCCCCTCCCATACCCCTAGGTTCACTTTGTGAACATAAGGTAAATGTAACCCTAGGTACATGGCGAAACGCGTTGATGGAGCTAGACTATTAATCACAAGGTGATAAGAAATTACTATTATCAAGGATTACAAAGGATTCGTGGGAACTACTTTGTCAACTTTTAAAGTACTCTGCGCAGAGTTTCATATCCTTAACCGGACCTACATTTGACACGCATCCAACGTTCCTGACGTCACCAGCTGCTGGAAGCCGCTTTTGGACACCTGTGCCGTACCCAGACGGAGGATTCAGCTCGAGACAAGAGCAGGTAGGCACCACAGAGGTGTAAGGGCACCACAGCGTGGAAGTCAGAGGTAACTTTTAAACTTTAAGGAAAAATACTTTCTTTTATACCCCTTGTTTGAACATTTGGAATACCGGAACGGAACTATAACGGAACTATAACAACATTATCCCCATTTGTTGTTTCTAACATCAGTTAGTTCCCTATAACGGAACTTTAACACCAGTTGTTTTCCTATAACGGAACTTTGACATATATTTGACATAAGCTTATTCCAAAAACGGAACTTTTTATACCAACACATTGGAACCTTTTGTGTCAGTACTATAAAGGTGGATTTACTCATATATGTGGCAACTATTCTATTATTCTCTAGATTTAGTTGCACTTATAAATTTATAGCTATTATCAGCACGATTTTATATTGTATATATTTTTTGTTGATTTGTATTAACGTATGACCGGTCATAGGAACATCCAATCATATATGTTTATATGTATGTTTTATCTAGATTAATATATCTTTTTAATTGAGATTAATAAATCTTATGTTTGCTACACCTGTTTTTTATTACTAGATTCATTCTTAGAAGATTAGCCATATTTTATGATATATTTATATAAGAATATTTAGATTCTAACCTATTAGTTCTGTATTACACATCCTTAACACATTTATTTATAAGAAATACTTTACCACTGTAAAATAACTTTTTTTCTCCGTAGCTGTTTAGCGCATACACACACCTCTTTTCTCTTTGTACCTATTCTTTGATTATCTGCTTTATGGGAGCAGATTAGTGTGTAGTGCAGGGGCAGATTTGCGCACCTTATACCCACCGTTTTTTCTTTGCAAATGTAACCCTAGAACTACTTCCCCAAATTACTATGAAACTTTGAAATCTCATCATAGAAGCATATTTTCATTCAAAATTCATATAAATTAATACTAGTTAAAAATATAAAAATGTATTTTCATTCCTTTGAAGACTCCTCAACCCTTTAACTTTAATACTACCATTCCCTACTGTTCCATATTTCTACTATGCAAGGGCTAAGATTGAGCGCGGGAAATAGTCCATTAACTAATATTAAAAAACTGAGATTTCATTGCATGTGCTTCTGTACATATATATTCCCTACCCCTCTGATTCTGACGTTACTACTCCCAAATATTTATATTTTCCTAGTTGCTGGTCCAAGAGTGGCCACCTGTTGAATTGGGAAATCATCTGTTTCAATTCTAACAAAAATATGAGGTTCCAATAATACCAACTCCTTCACCAAGAATTTTCAATGGCAATATGCACAGTAGGTGTGAGTTGATTATGTTTCACTATATAATCTATATGCTTGAATATTACTCTTATACTATCAAGGTTTGTAATTGATTTAAATATGATCTATATGCAATTTCTTACAAAGTTAATAGTGCCTAATGGCTCATTATTTGTTATATAGGAGTCAATGCACCTTTTGTCTCATGCTGTTGAAGGAACATGTGTTCGATATTGTATGTAATAAAAATATTTATGGAAAAAAAAAATATTAACTCATCCCTATCTTATAATAAATTAAAACTTACCTTTAGATTTAAATTAAACTATATTAAACTACTAATTAATCTACCCGAACTGTTATACTAAAATTACATTAAACTATATTAAACTATTAATTAATCTACCCTAACTATAATACTAAAATTACAATAAACTACGAATTAAATTAAATATATTATATAGTTAAAAACCTAACCCTACTCAAATAATTTAAATCTACTATTAAAAATTACAAAGTTACAAACAATAACAAACATTAAGTTATAAAAACCCCCCACTAAGTTACACAAAATAAAAAATAAATTATCATATATTTAAACTAATTACACCTAATCTAAGAGCCCTATGAAAATAAAAAAGCCCCCCCAAAATAACCCCCCCCAGCCTGCAATAAACTACCAATGGCCCTTAAAAGGGCCTTTTGCGGGGCATTGCCCCAAAGTAATCAGCTCCTTTACCTATAAAAAAAATACAAATATCCCCCCAACAGTATAACCCACCACCCACACAACCAAACCCCCCAAATAAAAACCTACCTAAAAAACCTAAGCTCCCCATTGCCCTGAAAAGGGCAGTTGGATGGGCATTGTCCTTAAAAGGGCATTTAGCTCTTTTTCTGTGCCCAAACTCGAAGCTAAAAATAAAACCCACCCAATAAACCCTTAAAAAAACCTAACACTAACCCCTGAAGATCCACTTACAGTTTCTTAAGACCGGACATCCATCCGCAACGAAGCACCAGAAGTCCTCATCGAAGCCGGCAGAAGTCTTCATCCAAGCGGCCGAAGTCTTCATCCATCTTCAAGACATCTGTCACGGAGCATCCTCTTCTTACAACGTCTTCTTCCGAATGAAGATTCCTTTAAATGACGTCATCCAAGATGGCGTCCCTTAGATTCTGATTGGCTGATAGAATTCTATTAGCCAATCAGAATTAAGGTTGAAAAAATCCTATTGGCTGTTGTAATCAGCCAATAGGATTGAGCTTTCATCCTATTGGCTGATCCAATCAGCCAATCGGATTGAGCTTGCATTCTATTGGCTATTCCAATTAGCCAATCGAATGCAAGCTCAATCCTATTGGCTGATTGGATCAGCCAATAGGATGAAAGCTCAATCCTATTTTCTGATTGCAACAGCCAATAGGATTGAGCAAACATAAATTTTATTCTCCCAAAGGAATCAATGGGATATCTGGCAGCAGCGAACATAAGCTATCGCTGCTTTCAGACTCCCATTGATTCCTATTGCATCCGCCGCCTCCAGGGCGGTGGATTGAAAAGCAGGTACGCTGGGCCGGAATAGTGGTGAGCGTACCTGGTAGATATTTGATAACTAGCAAAAGTAGTCAGATAGTGCCGAATTTGCATTCAAAACATCTGCAATGATGTAAGCATCGATCTGTGTCGGACTGAGACTGGCTGATGTTACAACACAGATTTCAACGTTTGCCGGTCTGAAGGCTTTGATAAATGAGGCAAATCAAGCTCGCCACAATTACGCTGCGGAATTCCAGCGTATTTGCGGTTGACGGCTTGATAAATAGGCCTCTAAGTGTTTTTAGAAAACTCAGAAGAGAAAGTAAGTGAAGAGCTAGATAGGCTTGCAGCATCATAAGGGTTAAGGCTGGCAGGGAGTGTGAAGATGGAGGGAGTGTTGTGAGCTGCAGCAATGTTTCAGGGACAATGAGTGGCTTACCTTTCTTAAGCTGTTGTCTGCAGTTCCTGTTCCTCTTTGATCCTGGACAAGAAGCTGTCAAGTTGATCCGTCTTCTCTCCATCTTCAAACTTCCTTTTTACCATGAGGCCAAAACGACGATCTTCTACTCCACCTCTGAGATTTAGAGAAGGAAATATACCTGTTACTCGTTGTGGTTTACAGGAACAACAGATGAGTATCATGGGAGCTGAGGAACTTATTCCTTCTTCCCAAATTATAGAACATCCTTCCTCTCCTCCCACTATCCAGGCCCCTACTCCTGCCCCCAGACCCCCTTCTCCTGCCCACAGACCCCCAGTCATTATAATGGCTGAGATTCAGCCCCCTATTCCAAGTTTCCATCCCCAGCCCCATTCAGGCTGTTCCTGAGACACAGCATGATCCTGCTGTGGTTGAGGATGCAGGGACACTTTCTTCTGTCCCTCCATTAACAACCCAGCAACAGATTCATTCCAGCTCCTTTTTAAATATCTTTGCAGCGCTTCCTCCCCCAGTGGCAGGTGCTGTAGCATCCCTGCTTACTTCTATTGCGGATGCAATAAAATCTGGCCAGCAATTTTCTAATATAGAGCAGCCGGCAAAGCAAGTTTTTCCCCCACCTGGTCAGGTTTTAAATGAAAATATCTTGGCGCCTACTATGGCTGTATTTCTTACTCCCACGAGGCCTGTAGGCCTTCAGAATTTACCAGGGCTAGCTCCTACCCACAGGCCATCAACTTCAATGGCCCCCGATCCGACACAATTAGTTCCTTCCCCTGGGCCTGCAATACAAACATTCCTTGCCCTGCCTTGTCGCACACCTGCCCCGCTTTCTAGCCCAATTCCGGGTACCCATCCCCCTCCTGGGGTGGTGCAGGTGAGCGCATCTGTAACTTCCCTTCCTAGACAACATCCTCTTCATGCATCTCCGACCGGGCCTATGCAACTAGGCCATATGGTCACGCGCAACGTCACTTTCGGTGACGTCATCACTCCTACTCTGCGATCAGGCGGGGCTCTCTGGCAGGTGAGGACCGAAAGCAATCTTTAGCCAGAGGCCACCTAGTCATTCGATGGAGAGGGCAGGTCACATCCAGGCAGTGGTTTGGTGCGGATGTTATGAGGTGTTCAGGTGTAAACAGGATTTTGCAGAATGTGGGTGTGACGCATGTTAGGGAATACAGAGGGCAGGAAGGGAACACTATGAATCTTGTGCAAGGAAATGAAGGGGTTAAATCAGACAAACGATCAAATGAGTGTACATGGAAATGTTTGTGCTGGCAATATAAGTCAAAGTGCGCAACATTTGAATGCAGATGTGGCTTATAGGAATTCTATCATACATGATGTTATGAATGTTCCCATGCATAATGTTGAGGTTTGTGCACATATACTTGATAATAGCAGAGGTGATAATTTAGTTGATATTCCCACGGAGAATGTGAATATGGGCTCAAATGGTATGACTGTTCCCCCCCTTAATATGCAGAGGGCCCCTAATGTTTAGACTACAAATATTCCTGCTACAGTTGCACATACATCTGCCTCAGTCTCTAGCGGGTGTAGTATGAATGGGACTAACATCAGTATGCCTGTGTCAGACTTGAGGGTTCCTGGCCTACTTGTTCCCCTTCCTGTGAATGTGGTGGGTAGTGTATGTGAGCAATTTGCAGGTGGGGGTCCTCAGGTCACCCCTGGGTTTCCTCTTGCTTCTGGGCAAAGTGCTCACAAATTTATTTCTATTTTGCAGGAGGTGCTGTCCGTTAAACAGATTTCCTCTACCTACCCATCACCCGTTGTCGCACAGAAGGCATCAGGACCCCTTCTTCAGCACCACTACGAGCTCCTACAGCTTCTTCTGTCGAAGCTGTAAGCATCAATACGGGAGACACAGTTCTGGCCACTACGGCTTCACATCCCTCACCCGTGAAGGCAATAGTGTCAGCCGAAGTCCCCGCAACGTCTTCCGCTGGGAACAGTGAGTTACCTGCATCTTAACACCCTAAGGAACACTTATCTGACTCTTCCACCACAAACGCAGACTTAGATAGCAACACTTTATTAGGCTTAAAATCAAAAGGACAGAAACGTATTTATAAGATGCTCAAATGAAGTCAGGCCAACTATCTAAGGATCTGAGGGTGGTGGTAGCTCCTTCTTTACTTCATGAGCAATCGCAGGTAGCCCCAGTAGTGCTCACTCGCAAAGCAGCTATAGCGGGTGACGCTTTATCTTGCCCCATTTTTTTCACTCCATGGCCATCTGAATCAAAAGATAGTTAGAAGAATTCAGGAGGGCCATTATGTAAATATCTTTGAACTCTCCCTTGAGGCCCATAGGCAGAAGGAGAGGAGTGCTGATGGGACAGGCCCTAAAAGAGTAAAAAGACCGGAAACATTTGATGAGTGGCTAAAATGCTTTAGGATACTCTCCTCATGTTACTTGGATAAGTACCCAGACCAGGGCCAAGCATTGCTAAAACATACTGATACTATCCACTGGATTTATCAACATCATAAGGATGGAGTTTGGAGAGATTATGACTCAGAGTTTAGGAGAAAAATGTCTGGGAATTCTTCCCTAAACTTTGAATCTCAGGAGATGCACTTGTGGTCCCGTTTGGGTCCTGAGAGATCTCCTTCACCTCCAGCAACCAGTAGGGGTGCAGGGGTTCACTTTCAAACCAGAATCAGGCATAGGGGTAGGGAATGCTGGGCCTTTCAGGAGAAAATGTGTGACAAAGGCAGCAGCTGTATGCAAGTTTTGTGGGTCCTTTCATTTGGGCACAGACTGTTCCAGAGGAAAGGACTCCAATAGGGACAAAGCAGCAACCCGTACCTCAGCTATGGCTAATGGCACCCACGCCAGTGAGGGTGGACGCTCTTAAGCTGTGGTTATGCACTTATCCATAGCACCACATAGCAGGCTTGCTCTTGGTGGGATTTAGGGATGGATTTGTGATCCCGATAAGTAAATCTGTTGTGGGTTCACACACTCATCGTAATCTTAAATCAGCATACCAACATCCCGGAGTAGTTAGGGAGAAGCTAGCTAAATAAATATGTCTGGGAAGAGTAGTGTGCCCCTTTAGTGTACCTCCCTTTCCTGATTTGGTCATCTCTCCTTTGGGAGTGGTTCCAAAGAAGGAACCAGGCAAGTTTCATCTGATTCAGCACCTCTCCTATCCCAAAGGGAGCTTGGTAAATTATGCTATTGACCCTGAGCTTAGCTCAGTTCATTACCAGTCATTTGATAAGACTCTTGACTTGGTTCGTGGTGTGAGTAGAGGTGCTTGGTTAGTGAAACTGGATATTGAACCAGCTTTTCATCTGTTGCCTTTGCATCCTAGTTCCTTCCCACATATGGGATGTAAATTCGAAGGTAGTTACTATGTAGAAAGATGTTTACCTATGGGTTGTGCTGTCTCTTGCTCACTGTTTGAATGTTTTAGCACCTTCTTGCATTGGGCAGTGGCCAAGCTAGTGGGAGGAGATCCCATAGCACCCTACCTAGACGATTTTCTCCTGTTGGGGGAAAAGGGTACGGACAGGTGTATTCAACTCATGGCGGAAATGAGAGGCCTCATGTCCCAGCTTGGTGTTCCTCTAGCAGAGGATAAAACACAGGGACCATGCACTAAATTGACCTCCTTAGGCATCGAAATAGACACCTTGCAGATGGTATGCAGGCTCCCCCTAGATAATGTACAGAATATGTTAGACTCAGTTTGTGCGGCTGTTTCTAAAAAAATATTTATCTTTGAGGGACCTTCAATCTCTCCTTGGTTTGCTGAATTTCACTTGCAGGGTGATCCCCATGGGGAGGGTTTTCAACAGGAGACTAGAGAGTCACCTTGAGGGCAACCCCAGGGTATCGAATAGAATAATGGTTTCTAGAGACATGGTCTTGAAGGTTTGGGAGGCATTTTTGACACATTTTAATGGGGTCAGCATATGGCGATCTAACCCAGTATCTAGCTAGTCCTGCATTTGTTTACTGACACTGAAGGGTCTTAAGGGTATGGGACTTATTTTCAAGGGGAATGGTGTGCAGGGCTCTGGCCCTCAGTATGGAGTTCATATGGCCTCACCAGGAACCTCATGTTGCTCAAATTATTTTCCATTGTCATGGCGGTCGAGCTTTGGGGACCAAGGTTGCAGAATAAGTCAGTAGTTTTTTGGACAGACAACCTCAGTGTTGTACATTCTATTAACAGGCTTTCTGCATCCTCTGTGACCATAGTGAGACTGCTGTGGCATTTGGTTTTAAGATGCCTTCAGCTTAATATTCACTTCCAGGCTAGCCATGTCCCAGGGATTAACAATGTTCTAGCAGATGCCCTGTCTATGTTTAATTGGGTGACTTTTAGGAAATTAGCACCACAGATGGCCAAAGAAGGGCTAATCTGTCCCAGTTTTCTTTGGCAGCTGGTGGATCCTGGCTCTCCTTAATTCCCTTTGTCCTCTCATCCCTCGGTCCAACAACTTGACAAACTTACATTAGGCTCTGGAAAGAGTGGGACCAATTTTGCAGTGCTCGAGGGGCAGATTCTTCAGTTAGCTCTCACGTGATGTTGTGTGACTGATTGGCGTGTATGCAAGCAGCAGGTTTGCATAAGGTGCAGTCCAGTCCCGTCTGGTGGCTCTGTCATTTTTCTTTAAACTTTTAAGAACCCGAGATCCCACAGGATCCTTTTTTATTAGGCAGACTCTTAAAGGTTGGGGTCAATTGCAGTTAAACAAAGGGTGACATTAGAGAGCCCATTTCGCTAGACCGGCTTGAGAGGCTGGTAGCGGTTTTACCCAATATTTGTTAAACAGACTATGAGGTTTTGCTTTTCAAAGCAGCCTTTGTCTTGACATTTGCGGGGGCCCTACGAATTAGGGAATTAGTATCCCCTTCCAAAAAACATTTAAATAAGGGAGTGTAGTTAGATCATGTTAGGATATATCCTTCTTCCCTTTTGTTCTTCATCTCAAAATCTAAAACTGATCAGGAGAAGGGGATGCTTGCTGTCCTTTAGCCACACTATCAGCATACTTGCAGTGCAGTCCATTGGGGGGTGGACAGTTTCTGGTGCATGAGAATGGTGCTGCTCTTTCTCTTTATCAGTTCCGTAGGATTTTGGCACACGTTGTGGAGAAGTCCGGCCTTGACTCTGCTAGAATATCCCCCCATTCCTTTAGGATTGGGGCGGCCACTAATGCTGCTCTTCAAGGGGCAACAGCACATGCTATTCAGCAATTAGGGCGGTGGCGCTCCAATTGCTATAAGTTGAATGTTCGCCCAGTATAGGTTTGCAATCAGTTGGGCTGGTAGAATGGTGGTTTTTCCTTGGGTCCGGGTTTGGTTGGTTTGCACTTTGTTACTATGGCTGATAATTTTGTTTTGTTTTAATCGAGAGTATGGATTATGGGTCACTCTTTCATCCATTGGATGGCGATCCGTGTCTTTACTCAGGCCGGGGGACAGAACATGGGTTTGCCCGCATCCAGGGTTTCCATTCGTTGGTTAGGGTTTAGGGGTATGTGATGGCCCCAGCTCCCTAGTGTCCTCACTGATGCCCACAGACATTGGGGTAAACCCCACATAACTATAATCCACCTAGGAGAAAATTATATGGGTGCCATACCCTCATTAGAGCTAACCAAGGTCATCCAATCTGACTTGGGCTGGATTAGACGTCAGTGGCGCTATATGGGGTCCTCTGGTGCTGCATATAGAGTCAGGAAGAAGTTAAACTGGGATGTGGGAGCTTCTGTCACTGGTTCCCAGGGCTTCATGGTATGGCACAATGCCATTACGGCCGACAAGCGGGAGCTGTATAGGCCCGATGGAGTTCACCTAACTGATGCAGGGTTAGATTTGTTTCTAGGGGATTAAACAATTGCTCTTGCTCCCTTCCTGTAAGTCAGGTCGGGTGGGTGGCGGCAAGTGATACCTGAGATGCTATCCCTTGTGGCGGGAGGTAGCGGCCAGGAGCACACAGAGATGGTGAACGGGGGGAGTGATGGCCAGGCTGATGGGGGGGGGTGATTCTTCAGTTAGCTGGATTGCCCCTCCCTCTGGGTAGGTGGACCAGGAGAACTCAGAAGACCCCAAGTATCATCTCCATCCGAGCAGAGTTACTCTGCTATTGTCTAGATCGGGCCACTGACCTCTTCAGTCTGGGGTTGGTCTTAGCTTCTCATTTGCCGCCATCTGTTTATAGTCTTTTGGCTATTTATTTATTTATATCTAAGTTATTATGTTAATAAAGGGGACCAGTGATGATCCAAATTTTCCCAATCTAAGTGTCTGTCTTCATTATAAGGTGACCCCTTTTGGGTTTGTTAAGTTAGTACCTAGAGTTATAAGAATTATGGGTTATAATTTCCCCTCCTTCCTGGGAACGACATATTAAGCCTTTAATCCCTTAAGCTCATATATAGGAAATAACAATGAAGCAGAGTGTTTGAGGTGGAAAAAACACACTAAATAAATAACTAAAGCTGGACATGAAGAAAATTAAATTAGATTAGTTTAATGGACTTTTCTACTAAATAACTATATGGTTGCTTATTTCATATTGCAGTATGTAGTTGCAGTCACACTTTTATTGAATGTCTCAACTCTTTGATGCAATTTTTTAAATGTATTTGAAGTTATTATTAAACAGACAGACAAAGTTCCCTCTTGTGCAACTAATCTCACAAAAGCAGGGCCGGGAAGTCAGGTGGTGAAGAGGTTAAGAAGCAATGGAGCCCTATATTTAAAATGAATGAAAAACACTTCCAAAAGGTGATCACAATGAATATTTTAACTATAATGAATGTTGTGCAATGATTAAATACCTTTTCCCACACATTAATTATTTTTGTCAGTCTCATTCCATTGCAAAACAGAGAGACTGAACATTAACGTTTAGTGAAATACTATTTGTAGAAAGAGACTTATGGTGCTAAAATGAAAGAGAGATTTAAAAGATAAATTAATGTCAGCCACACAAACCACCTTGCAAGGTAAGACAGACATATTTCAGACAAAACTGCAATTTCAACAAAAAGTTGTTTTTTTTTAGTTATTGTCAAAGCAGTTCATGACAATCTTCCAAACAATGCTCTCCGGCTTTTAATCATTTTAATCATGCAATTAAATGTGAAAGGAATATCTTTGAAATATGAAGCACTTTCTGCCTTTGTAAAAAAAAAAAATTGCTGCTTAAAAGATTTACAGTGAATCTTTATAAAGAATAAAAGTGCAGGTTTATATTAATAAGTGAACATCTGATCAGATTTATGTTTGTATTTGGAGATAGCAGTATGCATATGAGGAGTGCATAGATAGATAGATAGATAGATATGTAAACTAACAAGAGTAAGGCATTAAGTAGTGATACTATAAGGTGTGCTAAGAACTGTATATCGGATAGCGTGGATATGCTAAATCACTCATACAATTGACTTCTATGGCGGCACTCAGTAAAATTATTTTCCGATATATTGCTTGATCGCTAAGCTGATGGAGAGCCAAGGATGCGCTGAGACAGTGGTGCCCACATAGTGGATTTGTTCATGTAGTTCCATGCTATACTATTAAAAATAATGACTTATTTCAGTTCTTCAAAAATATTACATTACATTTTACAGTAGTATTTTGGATTGCACTCAAGCTTAACACTTAACTCACCCATTTTTAATTTAAGCGCAATGAGTGAACTAATAGTGCTCCCTGAGCTACCCATTAAAAGTACAGGATGCACTAAAACAATTTTTGATTATGTTAAGATGCTTTGGTTCAAAATGTAACCACCCACTTGTAATAAGGATTTGGACAAACTGAATGTATATTATATAATCAAAAACAGAAGAGTAATGCTCAACTGGGGGTGGACGGTGCTCAATAGGTTGCCCTATGGGTGGAGCCTAACCCATAGTGCAGCATCTTTTTACCCAATCTGTGCCTTTCACAGAAGAGAAATTAGTCTAATCACATCCAAAAGCATCGTCCAACCCCCAAAACACAACCACACACACATGCACATATATTAAAAATGAAAATAATTACAAATGATAGATAACTACCGTTGGATGGCATGTATAAGCTGTATTATAATATGTAAATATTGCCTAAATGACATAAGATGTTGTTTACACTTGGTCCCATACCCTCTCCAATCTGTCCAATCTTACAGAGCCAAGTATACAAATATTCAGAAATCAAAACTATTCTGAAATAAGGGACAGATTGATGAGTGAGAATGATAATTTGAAAAAAAAAGTTGTTTTTTTCTCATCACAGGGACATCTGTTTTTCCACAATGAAAATTATGTAATATAGTTTAAAATATCCTCTTTTAGATTAAACAAACAATGACTTAAATATCAATTTAAGGGTACATTTAAAAAATAAACTGTTTTTTTTAAATAATGCTGTGTTGTCAAGAGCAATAAGAACAAAAGGCAACAGTATTTTTGTTATCATGTTTGACCTGTAATATTAAGTATCAGGTTAAAGAATTTGGTATAGGTTAATTGTTCCTACTTTTTTCATTATTGCCATTATTGATTATATACTATATTTCAATTAAACTATAACTGTGTGCTCCTCAATCTGTCAATCATCTGTAGCTATTTATTGTAAATTTTGTTTTGTTTCGAGGCTCAAGTGAAGCTGATTACGACATCTCATATCCAAGAGAACGCATGGGAATTGTTTCCAATTTAAAACTGGTTCATAGAAAACCACATCAGTTATCCAATAAATATATTTTTATTTATTTAACTTACGTTTGTTCTTCTTTTTCACAATAGTTAATACCTTATTTAGAAAAAATAAAATATGAACAATAAAAGGTATTAACATACAATGTTATTGGTATAATATAATCATTTTACAAATTTTTGATATAAGAAACTGTATTACCTTTTTTTTACTTTTCTGTAAAATATAAATTTTCATTTTGTTTTATTTATGTGAGTTATCCACTGGTAATCAGTAGTAAGTAATGGTAGAGTAGAGGTAAGTATAACGTCTTTGATAACTGTAGTTGAACAGAACCTTTAGTTTATTAGGTTTTTTTGTTACTCTATTATGTTTTGAAAGTTGGAAGTTGTTGATAACCACAGTTATAAATTAATTTGATATTTTGTATAACTCTTTTGTTTTCCTTTGGGAATGGTTTATATATTTTCCTTGGCTCTGAATTCAAAAAGATATGGGACTTTGGTAAATACTTACCTGAGAAAGAAAGCATTTAAAGGATCAGCCAATCAACTTTGGTCTTTAACATCACTAAGTAATGGAACAGAAGATCATTAGTAAAAAAAAAAAGACTTGGAGCCAGATTATAAGTAGAGCTAAATATCCCTTTGGTGAAAACAATATTAGTGCTTCACTGAGTAATACCAGCGCACTTGATTTTGGGGGCATTTGAGCACATTTATAAAATGAACCAGAAAACTGATCTCTGGTTAATTTTATAAGCACTAATTGCTACCGCAATCTCACGGTAGCAATAACCAGCCACTTGTAATGGCTGGTTATTTAACACGAGCCCGCAAATGGGCAAATGGGCCGGTAAATTATTGCTCTACTTGCAATCTAGCCCTTATTGGGATAGGTACCTAGGATTGGAAATTTGGACAGCTTCATCAGTTAGTGGGGGGACATTGTTGTAATACTCAAATTCTGCTTATGTTACATGCTAAAGATAAAGAGTAAAAGTCGATAACTTCTGGTTTGTGGAAAGCAGTATTGTAATGCACTAGTCCTATTTGCCTAATCGGTCCCTAGACTATCAAATAAACCACAATGATTGCTGGATTTGTGTTATTTTTAATAAAGCATTTAGTAATTAAATGTAAGTGTTAATTTGTATCAACTCATTAATTATAAAACTAGAAAATATAGAAATTAGTTATCAGGCAAGGAGAAAAATGCTTAGTTACTTTATTAAAATATATTGGGACGTTTAGGTGAATGGTATAATGAATCAGCATTTTAGTTATAACTGTCAGTTATACAACACTTAAAAAATGAGAAGTCACGTAGTACCTGGTTAAAAATGTGAAAATTGCTGTGTTCCGCCTGAGAGCAGAATTCTTTATGAATGAAACTCTAAGAGATCTGCAAATGCAATGATGGCAAATCAAGTGATCACAGAGCCCCTGCTAATTCCAAGCTTTGTGCTTGATTCCCTCTAGGCAGTACTTTAAAATTCAATGTTTCAAAGCCCTGGCATTATTTTTATTATTATTGCCACAGTAAAGAGAGCAAACCTGATGTACATCATTGATGTAATCAGGAGCAATTTATACCACAGCGAAGTCATGCAAGAAAAGATTTGCTGCATGCTCAGAAATGACTTACAAATTGCACACAATAAGTATCTGCAGATGTTATTTGATGACACTGCTGATGTTTTCTTAATGATTCTTCCTCTGTTCTGGAAACACAATATGATTTTGTATTGGTTAAAGTGCTGTGCTATGTGAAGAAATAGCTTTTTTTTCTCCTCTCTCTGCAATCTGCAGCTAGAAAGTTCATTTGAGGCTAGATTGCTATAAGGATACTATATGAACCTGCTTTGTAACATATCCATTAACATGTATGATTATTTTAATTTTAATGCAGTCCCGAATGCATTAAAATGCTTTTTTGTAAATCGTCTTTTAATAATTATCCCACGGCTTCTTTTAGAGATGGAAGGAAAATTATATGATAGAGAAAAGAAACTGTGACTATTTTATACGCAGCTGGATAATTTGATAGAATACTCAATGTTATCTCATGGAGAATTTGGTCCGAAAACATAGGAAACCAGTGTAAACTAATTATTCACAAGTTGACCATATTTTACAGATTATGAAGGAAAAACCTTGCACAAATTGTGGCATAGATTCCATAATTGCATCTATTTCTTCTCAACAAAAAGAAACATTGGCTTAGGCCAGGGGCAGTGAACAGTTGGTACACCAAATGTTACTGGCATGCCCACTCTATTCTATACTCATAGAGCCATGCCAGCTGCATACAGACCACTTTCATTTGACATGATCACCATGCATTAAGCAATAATTAAAGGTCTAACATGACAAGAATGAAAAGAAACCAGCAGTCAGCAAAGAAACAAGAAGCCAGTAGCAGGAAATATGGTAAGTACCCACTATCACGAATATAAAAGGGTGATGTTTTTGCTGCACCTACCCCATAAAGGTGATCACTGTTGTTAAACACAGTACTGGAAGCAAAAAGCATAAGATATTGTATATCTAATTTGCATATCCTACCCACAGTTCTCTGGTGCATTGGTAACAATTGTATATAGAATACTTATTGGAAAAAGCTAGCAGGGATACTTTCATATATGCACTAATCATCTATACTATAGTTCTTTGGTGCTCTCTCTTGATAGATAGATAGATAGATAGATAGATGTAGAGATATATATATTCTCAATACACAAAAAGTAACAGCACTACTTAAATATGGTCAGAATAAATGAAACCTAATATCAAAGGGGTGCACAAGTAAGGTATTGCCTACATACCCACAAATACATAAAATACAAAATACTCAGCACACCAAATGGATACAAAGAAATGTAATGAATTTTAATACTGTCATAAATACAGTTATGTAAATATTGTAAGAGGCACCTAGCCTATTCTCATTCAGACTTGCATACAGCACATACATGCTACAAACAAATGCACCACACAAATTTCCCTTAGGCATCCTTGGGGGAAAGCAAAAATAGTTCACAGTTGAAAAAAATAGAACAGGCATAAGGGTTCAAAAATATACTTTGTAATCCACATATAGTGAAACAATACACATTGGTTGATTGAAGCTTTCTACAAAGTTCAATCCCCAGCTGTTCTAGTATCAAGTGCAAATACCGTGTGTCTAGGGCAATCCTCTCCTCCTGGGTCTCACACCCCACAGATACAAGGTGTATAACAGAGCCCTGTTGTATGTTGGATATTCCCCAGTCCGTATTAGGGGTGACAGCACCACAAGTCTGTATAATAGCCTCTGTATAAGTTTGTGTGGAACTGGTGTATAGTGAAATGCTAGTAGTTAACGTGTCGACTACAGTGTATAAAACCACCCCTAAGTATCACAGTCCATGTAACAATCGGGGGGTATACTTGCTTATCCTCCTTTTGATCCTCTATACGGGTTCCACTTCTTAGAGTTGGACAATAACCACACAGGTTCCGCAAAAGTACACTCAGTGAGTGTGATGCAATACACCAGTCTTCCACTTCCGTCGGCTGGTTCAATGATTTAAATGTAGGAGAAGCCCTGACTAGAGGACCCGTAAACACAGCAAGTTTGGAATGACCGCCTAGGTAACACACTCCGACGTGCGTTTCGGGACTCCGCCCTTTCTCAAGGAGTATACTACATTATGGTGTCCACCTCCTCATATAGTTCATATATAGTTCACTATCGATTCCCTATATTTCTCTAAAGGCACAAAACATACATGCAGAATTTGAAACCTAAGTTGACTTTTATTGCGTGAATGGGTCAGAAAATTATGTGTATGTCTGTAGAAAAAGGGTTCCTTCCCTTGCTATAATTGCGCACAATGCAATTCCATTATTAAAGGTGATTATGTGACACATCCTCACACTGGATGTAAGATTGGGATTAAAAATACATATACTTGTAACTCAAGTTACATTATATATGTCATTAAATGCCCATGTGGGTTGGCATATGTGGGTGAGACCACACAGAGTGTGAGGGATTGTATCAGATAATACAAGGCGGCTATTAATAATGAAGATTTTGATGCTCCTGTTGCACATTATTTTCTGACCCATTCACACAATAAAAGTCAACTTAGGTTTCAAATTGTTGATGATGCTCCACCCCCCCAGAAGAGGAGGTGATAGGCAAAAAACACTTTTTCGAAAGGAAGCCCTATGGATTAGAAAACTAGATATTTTAATACCAAGGGGGCTGAATAGAGATATTACCCGTTTTTTTTTTTCTTGTGTAGAGTCACTTTGTGTACTCCTTAATCAGATATTCCATATATGTGTAAATTAAATAAGTTTCCTTTCAAATTACGATTGCTATTGTAATAGGGTCAAAGTGAGAAGATGCATCTCCTTTATATTAACTTTGTGATCAATTGAATATTCTTTTTGGAGTCATTGCATTTGGGAATAGGAGGTTCAGTTTCTGTTTACAATTTAGACAGGTTCAAGTTCAATATGAACATTTCGGCATGTATGTTTTGTGTCTGTAGAGAAATATTGGGAATCATTAGTCACTCCTAGTAGAGACATTTATGGTATGTATTTACTCTGCTCATTAATGAATATTATGTATTCTCAAGTTGTATATAAAGTGTTTTACAATGGTGTTCACTGTATATAGGTTTAAAGTTTGCGTGAATGGTTTACATGTAAGAAAGGTGTGTTTTTGCTACCCAATCAAATAACGCATATGAACTATATATATATATATATATATATATATATATATATATATACACTGATTGTTACATTGACTGTGATACTTAGGCGGGGTTTAATACACTGTAGTCGACACATTCACTACTAGCTTTTCACTATACACCAGTTCCACACAAACTTACACAGAGGCTATTATACAGTCTTGTGGCACTGCCACCCCTAATATGGACTGGGGAATATCCAATATATAACAGGGCTCTGTTATACACCTTGTATCTGTGAGGTGTGAGGCCCAGGAGGAGAGGATTGCCCTAGACACACGGTATTTGCATTTGATACTAGAACAGCTGGGCATTGGACTTTGTAGCAAGCTTCAATCAACCAATCTGTATTGTTTCACTATATGTGGATTACAAAGTATCTTTTTGAGCCCTTTTGCCTGTTCTATCTTTTCACACTTTGAGCTGTGAACTGTTTGGAAAAGACGCCTATTTTTGCTTCCCCTAGGGACGCCTAAGGGAAATTTGTGGGGTGCGTTTGTTTGTAGCGTATATGTGCTGTATACAAGTCTAAATGGCGGTAGGCTAGGTACCTCTTACAATATTTGCATAATTGTATTTATGACAGTATTAAAATTCATTATATTTCTTTGTATCCATTTGGTGTGCTGAGTATTTTGTAGTATAAATATATTTAATATTAATATATATATATATATATATATATATATATATATATATATATATATATATATATATATATATATATATATATATATATAGTTCAGATTAAATGTGAACCCTCTTCCAGTTATTACCTTCTGCTGGGAAATTATTTTCCATGATGCATGTGTATAAATAAACTAAACTAAATTTGTTTGGGGCACACATAAACAGAATCTTTAATCATGTGTTTTCTTTGATTTCTGCATTACTTTCTCTGCAAAGAAACTTGTATCAACTAGAAAGTTGGGCTGGTAAATGCAAAATTAGATGTAGCACTGAAAACTGTAAAATTATGGCATTAGAGTGCAACAATAATCATTATAAATATTACATAAATAAGACAAATTGTGAAATCAAAGATGAAAAAGGCTTTCATATTTCTAATAATGAATTTAGAGGTAATGTTTAATATCAGACCACAGCTTCAAAGGCAAATAAGATATAATTGTGCATTTACTATGTAAGTGAAGCAGGCCATTAAATGAATAAGAAGAATGGAGGACAAATGCAAAAAAATGGATTACGTTAAGCTAATACAAAAATGTAGCCAAATTATACCCATTCTCACAAGTTGGAGGGGCAATATGATTGCTCTCTATAAATACATAAAATTATATAACATAATTAATATAAAGAGCTATAAAGGATCAATTTAATGCTAAGAACGTTGCACATTACAAGAATGCATCTCTTCAGGACAGAGAAAATTGAATTTAATACCTTTCAACTAGATAACTTCATAAGGATGCTTTTTCCCTAACACCGCTATTACAAGTCTTGTCAGAACAGGTGTACCGCACACCTTTTTGACCGTCACGCAACGTCAGTACCGCACTTTTAAAAATGTCCTTTTTCAATGGGACTCCCATAGCGCCGGTATTACGAGTTTTGCGGTGAGGCCATAAAGTGAGTGGTACACCCTAAAATAACAAGATCCGTACCGCCATCTAAAGTCAGTAGTTATGAGTTTTAGGCTACAAAGCTGTAACATAACATTAATTTAAACTGTCACAAAGTACACTAACACTCAAAAACTACCTATTAACCCCTAAACCGAGGTCCTCCCGCATCGCAAACACTAAAATAAAATTATTAACCCCTATTCCGCTGCTCCCCGACATCGTCGCCACTATAATAAACCTATCAACCCCTAAACCGCCGACCTCCCACATCGCAAACACTATTTAAAGATTAGTAACCCCTAATCTGCCGTCCACCCACACAGCCGCTATAATAAACCTATTAACCACTAAACCGCAAACCCCCCACAATGAAATATACTAAATAAACTATTTACCCCTAAACCTCTGGCCTCCCACATCACTACATAAATATATTAACCCCTAAACCAAGCCCTAACCCTAATGTAACCCTAACACCCCCTAACTTAAATATAATTCAAATAAATCTAAATAAACCTTACAATTATTACCTAAATAATTCCTATTTAAAACTAAATAAATACTTACCTGTAATAAAACCTAAGCTAGCTACAGTATAACTAATATTTATATTGTAGCTATCTTAGGTTTTATTTTTATTTCACAGCTAAGTTTGTATTTATTTTAACTAGGTAGACTAGTTAGTAAATAGTTATTAACTATTTACTAGCTACCTAGTTAAAATAAATACAAGTTACCTGTAAAATAAAACCTAACCTGTCTTACACTAAAAACTAACATTACAATAAATTAATTAAATGAATCAAATACAATTATCTAAATTACAACCCCCCACTAAATTACACAAAATAAAAAATGAAATTATCAAAAATAAAAAAGAATTACACCTAATCTAATAGCCCTATCAAAAAAAAAAAAAAAAACCCTAGCCCTTAAAAGCGCCTTTTGTGGGGCATTGCCCCAAAGAAATCAGCTCTTTTACCTGTAAAAAAAAAAATACAAACAACCCCCCAACAGTAAAACCCACCACCCACCCAACCTAACCCCCCAAATAAAAAAAACTATCTAAATAAATCTAAGCTAACCATTGCCCTGAAAAGGGCATTTGGATGGGCATTGCCCTTAAAAGGGCATTTAGCTCTTTTACATTGCTCAAACCCTAAGCTAAAAATAAAACCCACCTAATAAACCCTTAAAAAAAACTTAACACTAACCCCCGAACCCCCCGACGATCCACTTACAGTTTTCGAAGACCGGACATCCATCCTCATCCAGGCAGCAGAAGTCTTCATCAAAGCTGGCAGAAGTCCTCATCGAAGCTGGCAAAAGTCTTCATCCAAGCGGGCAGAAGTCTTCATCCAGACGGCATCTTCTATCTTCATCCATCCGGTGCAGAGCGGGGCCATCTTCAAGATATACGGCGCGGAGCATCCTCTTCTTCTGATGGTCGCTGTAGAATGAAGTTTCCCTTTAAGTGACGTCATCCAAGATGGCGTCCCTTACATTCCGATTGGCTGATAGAATTATATCAGCCAATAGGAATTAAAGGGGAAAAAATCATATTGGCTGTTGCAATCAGCCAATAGGAATGAGCTTTCATCCTATTGGCTGATCAAATCAGCCAATAGGATTGAGCTTGCATTCTATTGGCTGATTGGATTGGTCAGTACTTTCTGCTTCTTGTCAGCACACAGTGTGTCAGGCTGGGGGTGCACTCTTGCAGATTCAACATGGTCTGGAAGTTTTGGCAGCTCACCACAAGTGCTGTACTTCCCATATCGCTAAATTGGTGAAAGGGGGTGAGTACCCTAATCTTCAGATGTTGAAGGGGTCCCAAATATTATATTTCATTATTTTATTTTAACTCAGGCTTAGTTTGTCAGATGGATGAAGATAGAAGATGGCGCTTGGATGAAGATGTCTGCCGGTCCGGATGTCTTCTTCTGCCCGGATAGGATGAAGACTTCTGCCGCTCCGGATGCCTTCTTTTGGTCCATCGGTGCTCGGCTGAGTGAAGACGACTCAAGGTAGGGAGATCTTCAGGGGGGTAGTGCTAGGTTTATTTAAGGGAGGGTTTGGGTTAGAGTAGGGGTATGTGGGTGGTGGGTTGTAATGTTGGGGGGTGGTATTGTGTTTTTTTTTACAGGCAAAAGAGCTGATTTCTTTGGGGCATGCCCCGCAAAAAGCCCTTTTAAGGGCTGGTAAGGTAATAGAGCTGTTAACTATTTTAATTTAGAATAGGGTAGGGAATTTTTTTTATTTTGGGGGGCTTTGTTATTTTATTAGGGGGCTTAGAGTAGGTGTAATTAGCTTAAAATTCTTGTAATCTTTTTTTATTTTTTGTAATTTAGTGGGGTTTTTTTTTGTAATTTAGTTTAGTTTATTTAATTGTAGGTAATTGTAGGTACTTGTAGTTAATTGATTTAACCCTTTAAGGACACAGCTTTCAGTTTGCTCAATTGTTTTATGACGGAAAAATTCCGTCATATGTCCTTAAGAGGTTAATTAATTTATTGATAGTGTAGTGTTAGGTTTAATTGTAACTTAGGTTAGGATTTATTTTACAGGTAATTTTGTAATTATTTTAACTAGGTAGCTATTAAATAGTAAATAACTATTTAATAGCTATTGTACCTAGTTAAAATAAATACAAAGTTGCCTGTAAAATAAATATAAATCCTAAAATAGCTACAACATAATTATTTGTTATATTGTAGCTATATTAGGGTTTATTTTACAGGTAAGTATTTAGCTTTAAATAGGAAGACTTTAGTTAATAATATTTAATTTATTTTGTTAGATTAAAATTATATTTAATTTAGGGGGGTGTTAGGGTTAGGGTTAGACTTAGCTTTAGGGGTTAATACATTTATTAGGGTAGCGGCGAGGTCTGGTCGGCAGATTAGGGGTTAATACTTGAAGTTAGGTGTCGGCGATGTTATGGAGGGCAGATTAGGGGTTAATACTATTTATTATAGGGTTTTTGAGGCGGGAGTGAGGCGGTTTAGGGGTTAATACATTTATTAGAGTAGCGGCAAGGTCCGGTCGGCAGATTAGGGGTTAATAAGTGTAGGTAGGTAGCGGCGATGTTAGGGGCAGCAGATTAGGGGTACATAGGGATAATGTAGGTGGCGGCGGTGTGCGGTCAGCAGATTAGGGGTTAAAATTTTTTATTAGAGTGGCAGCAATGTGGGGGGGCCTCGGTTTAGGGGTACATAGGTGGTTTATGGGTGTTAGTGTACTTTAGAGCACAGTAGTTAAGAGCTTTATGAACCGGCGTTAGCCCAGAAAGCTCTTAACTACTGACTTTTTTCTGCGGCTGGAGTCCTGTCGGTAGAGGGTCTACCGCTCACTTCAGCCAAGACTCTAAATACCGGCGTTAGGAAGATCCCATTGAAAAGATAGGATACGCAATTGGCGTAAGGGGATCTGCGGTATGGAAAAGTTGCGGCTTGGAAGTGAGCGTTAGATCCTTTCCTGGCTGACTCTAAATACCAGCGGGCGGTAAAAAGCAGCGTTAGGACCCCTTAACGCTGCTTTTGACGGCTAACGCAGAACTCTAAATCTAGGCGTAAATGTGCAGCTGATGACCGCATAAAGATGATGTCGGGGACGGAAGATAAAAAGATAGATGAAGATAAGAAGACTGATGCCGGGATGAAGATAAGAAGGCTGCCACCGGGATGAAGATAGAAGAGCCCTGCTGGGATAAAGAAGGAGCAGCACCACCCGGATTCAACTTTGGTGAGTACCATCTTTGGGCTTTATTATTATTTTTTTTTATTTGTTTTTTTTTGTTTGATTTTTTATAGGCAGCAAAAGCCCTTCTAAGGGCACTGCCCAGCCATATATCCTTTTCAGGATATTAGATGAGTGTTAATTGTAGTTTGGTGTTGGAATATTTGTTATTTGAAAAAATGCAAAATCCCTTTAGGGCAATGCATTACATTAGAAAACAGTTTTTTATTATAGGGTGTTTTTTTTTTTGTAAAGTTTAAGAATAGTCATAACTGTTTTGTTTTTTTTAGTAATTTGTTTTTTCTGTAATAGCAGTTTTTTTCTGTAATGGTATGTTTTGTTTTAGTAGTGGTAGATTAGATTATATTTTAGGTAAGGTTATGTCTTTTTATTTATTTTTCAGGTAAGGTCATGTTTTTTATTTTTAAAGGTACGGATAGTTTTCTTTTTACAGTTAAGGTTATTTTTTGGGGTGGTAACTAGAGGGGTGTTAGGTTAGGGTGATTAGCTGTTTGGGGGTTTTAGATGCTTTAAATGCGACTACGTTCGAGTGATCACATTTACTTTCAACTTGTAATACAAGTGGACATTGCCACTCAATGGGGAGCAAAAATGACTGTGTTTGTGCAAACAAATTTGAGGTAATTTAAACAGTGCACCACTTGTAATATGGATTTGAGTATAATGAACTATAATGATCCACTCGTAATCTAAAGTTAAATTTTTTTTTTTCATTATTTGAGAACTCCCGTGGAGTTACAAATGAGTCAGCACTGATTGGCCAAAATGCATGCCTGTCAAAAGAACTTAAATAAGGGGTCAGTCTGCAAAGGCTTAGATACAAGGTAATCATAGAGGTAAAAAGTGTATTAATATAGCAATGTTGGTTATGTAAAACTGGGGAATGGGTAAAAAAGGGATTATCTATCTTTTTAAACAATAAAAATTCTGGAGTAGACTGTCCCTTTGATTATTATAACTCTATTAAATCAGAATATGTGTAGTTTTAAAATATATCTATACTTGTATGGTTAGATATTCCATTCATGCTTTTTTCCCCTTAAAATATGCAGAATCGTAAAACATGACAAATACATTTTGTTTGAACTTCTAATGTAATTTATCATTTTTTTTATTGGACAGGGAATCCATTTTTTGGTATTCTCAGTTGCAGTCTAAGTGATTTTTTATGTTTCTGCAATTTGTTGAAATTGCAGTCTGCTAAAAAAAAATCATTTGATCCCTGTTGTTTACAAAAAGAAAAAATACTGAACATGACATTTAATTGCAAAGACAGCAAAAGTCTAAAATATAACATCTTTAACAAAGGGATCAAAAATGGTTGCAGAATGAAAGAGTTCAATAGCTAATATCAATGTGGAATATATATATATATAAATTAAGCAATACATACAAAAGATATATATAAAAAAATACAGAAAAAATACTATGACACCAAGTAGTTTGATCAAAATAGAAAAAAAATATCAATGCATTAACATATAAGTATACTGTATTGTATAAAAAATATACACATTGGTTCATGTTATCATGAAAGCATTCCTCCATATATCTTGTTTCAGCTACCCCTTAGGCATGGTGTTTGCAAGATGTTTTGTACAGTTGCAGGATAGTCTTACATATGAGAACAACAATGAATATTTGCAGATTCTGCTTTACAGTTGCACTTGCACATTTGTTTTGTGGAAGATAATTAAACTTTAACCTGAAAATTATTTTTTGTGTACAAAGTGATCACAATCTTTCTGAGTCAAACACAGCTGAGTTTGTTAACTCACACCAGATTCAATCTAAATTTTTCCACAACTGCACTGGTGACAATGGATGCCGACCACTGAAATCCCAAAATGGGTTAAAGGGGTTAATGGAGTACGTGTGTGTGTTTTGTAATTGGATAAAGTGGTGTTTATGATAAGTGTTAAACAATCTGAATGCCATTTTTATATAGGCATGATGAGTTTACAGGGAATGTTTAATCAATAATGTTTTTACATTTTTAATTATTTTATTTTAAAACTATTTTTAATTAATTGTTTTCAGTTTTGTGAAATGTTTAACTAAAAATAAAGATTACAACTTTGGGAAATTTATTTCCATAAATATAAAATGACGGCAACTTATCTTATCTATACTATAATTGTGTTTGTAACGCGTCCGTCGCCAGTTGCGAGCGCAGCCAAAACAATGTTGGCTGCGCGCGCAACTAAACGAATCCACCTGACTACTCTGCCTGTTTAACCCCTAAATTGCTGGATTGATATACTGTTGCTGAACCCTGCCTGTCGGACTACTCTGCCTGTTTAACCCCTGTTGTTCTGGATTGCCTCTTTGTTGCCGAACCCTAATCTAATACCCCTATAAAAATAAAAAACCCACCCCAAAATAAAACACTCCCTAATCTAACACTAAACTACCAATACCCCTCTAAGGGAATTTTGTAGGACATTGCCTTAAAGCAAAAAGCTCTTTTACTATTAAAATTTACAAATTACCAATTAAAAATAAAAACCCCCACCCAAAATAAAAAACCTAAGTCTAAGAAAACCTAAGCTACCCATTGCCCCTAAAGGGCCATTTGTATGGGCAACTCCCGTAAAAGGGCGTTCAGCTCTTTTGCTGCCCATTAAAAAACAAAAAAGCACTTATCTAAAAAAAACCCAAAAAAACACCCCCCCACCCCAAAAAAAAACTATCCACGAAATAGATACTCAACATTCCTGAAGTCTGGGCGGTAAAGGTCCTCTTCCAGACGGCTCCATCTTCATCCAGCACAGGGATATCATCTTTCTTCATCCTGAGTGAAGGTGGCGTGGAGCAAAGGCGGCATGGAGCAGGACTGGCGGCTGCGGAGCAGGACCAGCGTGGAGGATCCTCTTCATGCAATCGTCGCGGCACACTGAAGATTGAATGCAAGGTACCCATTTTATATTAGGGTACCTTGCATTCCTATTGGCTGACATTTTAAAATCAGCCAATAGGATGAAATCTATTGAAATCCTATTGGCTGATTTGAACAGCCAATAGGATTTCAGTAGCTCTCATCCTATTGGCTGATTTTAAAATTTCAGCCAATAGAAATGCAAGGTACCCCAATATAAAACGGGTACCTTGCATTCAATCTTCAGGGTGCGGCATAGATCGCATGAAGAGGATCCTCCACGCTGAATGACTCCACAGTCCTGCTCCGCCCCGCCTTTGCTCCATGCCACCTTCGTTCTGGAAGAAGAAAGAAGATGCCCCATGCTGGATGAAGATGGAGCCACCTGGAAGAAGGCTTTCACCGCCGGACTGCAGAAATAGTGAGTACCTATTTCGGGTTTAGAGTTTTTTTGGTTTTTTTGGGTGTTCGAATCAGCCAATAGGAATGAGAGCTGCTTAAATCCTATTGACTGATTTAAACATCTATTGAAATCCTATTGGCTGATTTGAACAGCCAATAGGATTTCAGTAGCTCTCATCCTATTGGCTGATTTTAAAATTTCAGCCAATAGAAATGCAAGGTACCCCAATATAAAACGGGTACCTTGCATTCAATCTTCAGGGTGCGGCGTAGATCGCATGAAGAGGATCCTCCACGCTGGATGGCTCCATGGTCGCCAGTCCTGCTCGCCCCGCCTTTGCTCCATGCCGCCTTCATTCTGGATGAAGAAAGAAGATGCCCCGTGCTGGATGAAGATGGAGCCACCTGGAAGAAGGCCTTCACCGCTGGACTGCAGAAATAGTGAGTACCTATTTCGGGTTTAGAGTTTTTTGGGGTTTTTTGGGTGTTCGAATCAGCCAATAGGAATGAGAGCTGCTTAAATCCTATTGACTGATTTAAACAGCCAATAGGATTTTAGCAGTTCTAATTCTTATTGCCTGATTTAAATTTTTCAGCCAGTAGGAATGCAATAGTACCCCCAGTATAAAAGGGGTACCTTGCATTTTAATCCTCAGTGTGCGGCGGTTGATCGCATGAAGAGGACCTCTACGTTGGATAGATGGACCTCCGCCTGGACCTACACCTGGACCTCTGCCTTGGACCTCTGCCTGGACCTCTGCCTCGGCGGATCGACTGCTCCACCTCTGCAGGGATGAAGAAAATTCCGGTCCCTCAATGGATGAAGATGGAGCCGCCTGCATGAAGATGGAGCTACCTGGATGAAGATGGAGCCGCTGGGTCTAAGATCATTAAAGCCGGACTTCAGCAACTGTGAGTACCTAAAGAGGGGTTAGTGTTAGGTTTTTTTAAAGGTTTTTTTGGGCGGCATTTTTTTTTTAGATTAGGGTTTGGGCTTGTCTTAAAAGAGCTGAATGACCTTTTAAGGGCAAAAAAAAAAGAGCTGAATGCCCTTTTAAGGGCAATGCCCATACAAATGCCCTTTTCAGGTTAGGAGTTAGGTTTTTTTATTTTGGGGGTTGGTTGGGTGGTGGGTTTTACTGTTGGGGTTCTTTGTATTTTTTTTACAGGGAAAAGAGCTTATTTATTAAGGGCAATGCCCTACAAAAGAAAGGCCCTTTTAAGGGCTAATGGTAGTTTATTGTAGGCTAGGGGATTTTTTTTTTGTTTTGAGGGGGTTTTATTTTGATAGGGCTATTAGATTAGGTGTAATTGTTTTTATTTTTAATAATTTCATTTGTTAATTTTTGTAACTTAGTATTTTTTTTTTGTAATTTAGTATTTTTAATTTTTTGTAACTGTAGATTTAATTTTTTTAGTAGTGTTAGGTTTTTTAATGAGTAATTTAATTTATTTAATTGATAGTTATTTTAATTTTAGTCTAAGAGTAATGTAAGTTTAATTTATAGTTTAAATTTAGTTTTTTTTTTAATTTCACAGGTAAGTTTTTATTTAATTTAAAGGATCTTGTCATTTTAATTTAAAGTTAGGGGGTTGTTAGGTTTAGGGGTTAATAGTTTAATTTAGTTTTTGGCGATGTAGGGGGCTGTCAGTTTAGGGGTTAATAGGTTTATTTAGTGGTAGTGATATGGGAGGCCAGAGGTTTAGAGGTTAATAACTGGATATAGTGGCAGCGATGTTGGGGAGGGGAGGAATAAGGGTTAATATATTTATTATAGTGTGGGCAATGTTGGGGTGTGGGGGAATAGGGGTTAATAACTTTAGTATAGTGGTGACGATGTCGGGGAGCGGCGGAATAGGGGTTAATACATTTTATTAGTGGCGGCGATGTCGGGAGCAGCAGATTAGGGGTTAATAACTTTCATATAGTATTTGCGAAGCGGGAGGGCCTTGGTTTAGGGGTTAATAGGTAGTGTTAGTGTACTTTGTAACAGTTTAGTTATGACTTTTATGTAACAGTTTTGTTGCGTAAAACTCATAACTACTGCTCTCAGATGGCAGTATGGATCGTGTAGGTATAGGCTGGAACGCATGTTTTTTAGCCTCACTGCAAAACTTGTAATGGCAGCGCTAAGGGAATTCCATTAAAAAACGTCATTTTTTTTAATGCAAGATTGACGTTGCGTTACAGGCTAAAAGGCTTGCGGTACAGCTATACCGACAAGACTTGTAATGGCTGCATTGCTGTTTTAACAATTACATTTTTTCAGCGTTAAAACACAAACGCAAAACCCGTAATCTAGATGATAGTCTTTTTTATTTTATGTAATTGGAGTTAACTTAGGGGGTGTTAGGTTAGGCGGCTTAGTAATTAGATTCATTCTTAGCGTTGAGTGGGTTGGCGGTTTAGGGGTTAATAGTGTAATTAGGTAGTTGGCATTGTGGGGGGTTGGTGGTTTAGGGGTTAATAGTGTAATTAGGCAGTTGCCGTTGTGGGGGGTTGGCGGTTTAAGGGTTAATATTGTAATTAGGTTATTTGCGTTGTGGGTGAATGGCAGATTAGGGGTTAATTACTTTATTAGATAGATTGCGCTGTGGGTGAATGGCGGATTAGGGGTTTATCACGTTATTAGGTAGATTGCGATGTGGGTGAATAGTGGACTAGGGGTTAATAACTTTATTATGTACTTTGCGATGTGGGGGTTGGGATTAGGGGTTAATACATTTTATTTAGCGCGGGCGGGTGGGACCACTGCACTACAGATAATGGCCCATATAAACACGCTTTATGACTAGTTTTTCTATAAAACGATTTGAACAGTTCTCACTGTGTATATCATGAAACCACTAAATGTTAAGGTTGAAAATATTGCCAAAGGTTTCTAGCATCACTGTACTTAAATTTACAATTGCCTATAGAAATCCTATTTAAGGGCTAGGTTACCAGTGGCTAGCTAACTTTTGCACGCGAGTGGTAGCATCTTTTTGTGCACGTCGAAAAAACGCACGTATTAGTGGGTTGAAAGTAAAGGCGATCGTGAGAGCACAATCACATTTTATGCTTGTTGGGTTAGCGCAACTAAAACACTTGCATGAAGGGTAGTGCCTTAAAAAAGTTGCACTAAACACAACATAAATACATTTAAAAATACAGCTACAATAATTAAAACATTATCCAATGAAATTGATTCATATATACAGCATATTTAAAAAAATGCTGTAAGAGTTCAAAGGTATATGGTATATGACAAGGCATTTGACTGCAAAGGGGTATAATGTATATATACATAAATACACACACACACATATATATATATATATATATATATATATATTCATACATACACACACACAGGTACAAACACTGCTTCTTAACTCCAGATACCCGACGAGCCTGAAGGCTCGCGCGCAATAAGCAGCTTGACTGCTTAACAATTCGGCCCCTATGTCTGACGCATCTGGGTTTGAGCTTTAGGTCTAACACGGTGTCGGCTAGTGCACATGAATAATTACTAATCTTACATTGCGTTATTGAAATATTAAACAGAACATATTAAAAAATAACAATAATTATGAAAAAATTATTATACAGTAAAAAAATCTAAATAATCTTTAGAATATATATTTTAACGTATCTATAATAATTTCTAATAATTATTAATTTTTATTAATATTCTTTAGTTAATATTTTTATAACGTGATGTAAGATACTTCATCATGGGCAGTAAAAGAGCTGAATGCCCTTTTAAGGGCAATGCCCATACAAATTCCCCTTTAGGGGCAATGGGTAGTTTAGGCTTTTTTAGTTTTAGGTTTGGTGGGTGGGGGGTTTTACTGTTAGAGGGGGGACTTAGTATTTTTGTTAAGGAAAAGAGCTGTTTAACGTAGGGCACTGCCCTACAAAAGGCCCTTTTAAGGGCTATTATTATATTACGAGGTGCTTATTTGGGGGGGGGGCTTTTTTATTTTCATAGGGATTAGGTATAATTTTTTATTTTTGATAATTTTGTTTTTTATTTTCTGTAGTGTTAGACTTTTTTATTTTCTGTAATTTTAGCTTTTTTATTTTCTGTAATTGTAAATTTTTATTTTCTGTAATTGTAGCTTAATTTAAAATTAGTTCATTTTATTTTTAAAGTAATGCTAGGTTTTTTATTTTAATTGTAATTTAGTTTTATTTTAATTTATGTAATGGGGTTAATTTAGGGGGTGTTAGGTTAGGGGGCTTATTGATTAGTTATTTGCATTGTGGGGTTTGGCAGTTTAGGGGTTAATAGATTTATTAGCATTATTGCGTTGTGTGGGTTTGGCAGATTAGGGGTTAATAGTTCAATAGGTTTATTGCATTGTGGGTTAATGGTGGATTAGGGATTAATAGTTTTAATAGGTAATTTGCGATGTTGGGGTTGGCTGATTTAGGGGTTAAAACTTTTATTAGGTAGTTTGCGATGTGGGTGAATTGCAGATTAAGGGTTAATAGTTTAATTAGGCGTATTGCTTTGTGGGGGGTTGTCAGTTAAGGGGTTAATATCTTTATTATTAGTTCCGATGTGGGTTTGATGGCGGATATAGTGGTTTTACATTTCGGGTTTATTTTTGGGAGGCGTGTTAGACTTTTACAGGAAATTTTATGTTTTTTTATTTTCTTAGGCGCCGGCAGTTTAAATTCTAAAGTGCTGTAAGTAACTGGCGACTCCAGAAATTTGTATTTACGCTGATTTCTGGACAACGCTAGTTTATCCCACTTACGGCACTTTATGAACTGCCGGTGGGGTTTATGTAATACCCCGATGTGCAAGGTGAAATTACGGGCGGCTTGGGCTTTAGCGCTTGCACGGAAGCTTGCGCCGTCTATGTAATCTTGCCCCATGTGCGCTAACCCGACACTGCGTTAGACCTAAGACCTTAAGTGCAAACCCAATGCGCATTACGTATATTTTAAGTTTTGTTATTATATATTTCTCTATTTAAAGTTATGTGAAAAAGAAAGTACACCCTCTTTGAATTCTACGTTTTTTATGTATCAGGACATAATAACAATCATCTGGTCCTTAGTTGGTCTTAAAATTAGGTAAATACAACATCAGATGAACTCTTTTTTTCACACATGGCCTCTCCAATTTGGCTGTATTTTTGTTAAATAAATCATGACACAGTGTAATATGTCATGTGTTGTTGTTTATCTGAGGTTGTATTTACCTAATTTAAGACCTGCTAAGGACTAGATGATTGTTATTATGTCCTGATACTTAAAACCATAGCATTAAAGAGGGTGTACTTTCCTTTTCACATGACTGTATATGATAATGTTAATGTAAAATAGATATCTATACCTATATAGCTATAGGAATAGTTATACAGGTATATATATATATTTACAGTTACAATGTGAAATATGTGAGCAATAGGTGTTAGGTTTTTCTTCTATGCTCTCCATTGACTTCTTTAGGGAGAATACATTATCGCGGTCACAATACTTGGTTAGCACTCGTCGGGTTTCGCTCGCGTGCAAACATTTTACTTTCAACTTGTAATACGCGCACTACCACGACTCGGTCAAAATGATTACTTCTAGCAAAGTTTATACTCAAGTGAAAGCACTAAAGAGCATGCCACTTGTAATTACTGCAAGTTAGAATGTGAGTATGAAATAAAGACAGAGCGGGGTTGCTATCGCAACTTCTAAATGTTTTTGTCGTGTTTTGATTTTCTTGGTATTTTGCAGATTCATGAGATTATGAGATATCACGTATATGTAAATGTTTATATGTAAATGTGTCCCACCCACTACCAAGAGACTATAGAATAGTGATTAATATATGTCTAATACTTCTAGACCATATATTGGTATTACATCTGTATTGCACATGTGCAAGACAATATAATTATTGCAAATCATCCTGGAATACTGGCAAACATGTCAAAAGGCCAGTTTTTCCCACTCTATTTAAAGCCTTTTTATGTTGAATTCAGTGTGTTCATTATGTTGCCAAAATAAAGTGCAAAACCCAAAGTTGTGTAAGGTCATTAGGTCAGGGCAGGATGAAATTTCTTTACAAGGGTTTCTCTAAAATTTAGAAGAATGGGTAGGTAAATAAAAAATGAGATTTAATACTGGAAAATGCAAGGGTCTACATTTTGGAAGTAAAAATAAGCAGGCAAACTTTTATTTAAATGGGACTAGACCAAACAGAGAAGGAAAGGAATTTAGGAGTAGTAGAAGATAACAAGCTAAAGATGGGCGCACAATACAGGGCAGCGGCTTCTAAGGCTAATAAGATACTAGCATGTATTAAAAGAGGCATTGATGCTAGGGAGTAGAGCATAATTATGTCACTATATAAATCCCTGGAAAGACCTCACCTTGAACATGGAGTGCAGTGCTGGGGACCAATCTCAAAAATAGACATTGCAAACTAATAAGGAGAATAGAGTATTTAAGCTATAAGGAGAAGTTAGGCAAACTGGGTCTGCTTTTTCTAGAAAATAGGCACTTGAGAGGTGCCATGATTACTTTATATAAATATATTCAAAGCCCATATACCAAGATGGCAAAAGCTCTGTTTATTCCAAGAAAATTGTTTTAGACAAGAGGTCACAATTTAAGGCTGGAGGAAAAAAGATTTAATCTCCTGCAACTAACATTTTTTAACTGTAAGAGCAATCAAATTGTGGAACTCGTTACCTGAAAAGGTAGTAAATACCAATACCTAAGATACAAAATGGTTTAGATACATTTCAGGCTAGAAACAGAATTCAGGGATATGATTGTTTGTGTTAAATGGGTCAACTTTTTGAATGGGTTTAATTTAAGCTGAATTGGAGCTTTTATTTTAAAGTATATTAAGATTTGTATAGGTTGAACTTGATGGGCTTCTCTCTTTTTTCAACCTCATCTACAGTACTATGTTACTATGTTAACAGTGGTTGGGGGGATTGTGATTGTTGAAGTAACTGCTGCCCATGCATGGTATGGGTGATTTTCCCGCTATCTGTTCGAATCTGATCTGAATTTTTTCTAATATGGAAATGGTGTTATTGTTTGGATTTTGATCACTCAGAACTTGAAAAACATTGATTGGGAGTCAAAAAATGCAGATAAATAAGATTAGAAAGATTGGAACTACCCAGTCACATAAACTGTAGGTACGTATATAAACGCTACAATAGTATAGTCAATATTACCCTATATGTGTGTGTGTGTGTCTGTGTACATATCTAAGTGTGTGTGTAAATATATGTTTGTGTGGTTTTTTTTTTCAGTGAAAATAAGCCTGAAAATAAGGCTTTAATGTATCTAATGCTAAATATATATATATATATATATATATATATATATATATATATATATATATATATATATATATATAAAGTTATATTTTTTCATTTTACTTCCTTTCTAATGAGAAGATGGAACATTAATTCAACTGTAGTAGTCTTACTTGTATTATTAAATGTTCATATTCAAGATGACACTTTCCTTAAAATACCTATTTTAGTTTGACAAATGATTAAAATATATTATGTACTCTTTTTAACCCTGCTTCAGAAATTGTACAAAGGTAATAATACTATTTTGTAAAGAAATTAAATGTGTTAAGCCACTAATTAAAATGTGAGCAATTGTTGAAATATTAGATTTTCCGTTTTACCTCTGTTTTTTTCATTTATATTTTAATTTAAAATTAAATAAAAAAA
This sequence comes from Bombina bombina, assembly GCF_027579735.1. NCBI lineage: Eukaryota > Metazoa > Chordata > Amphibia > Anura > Bombinatoridae > Bombina > Bombina bombina. Next base: position 657,592,679 of record NC_069502.1, read on the forward strand.
TGTTTTTTCACCAAACAACATGATGATTATTAACAGATTTACTGGATATAATACAGAAGTCATTATCAGACTGGTTATGAGAGCAGACTGTTTTCAAAGCTGACAGGGTTACACAGAAATACAGCAAATAGGGAAAAGATCTCAGAAAGTTTTTTTGAGAAACTTATTGGCTGTGAATTATATATGCTCAAGTGGTTACTGAGAAACTTTGTTGTAAAGATGAGATATTGCTCGAAATTCATTAAGCATCAATTCACCTATCTTTTCCAGTGTGCCGTAAGTTGGGTTCCTGGTCTTTAAATCTATACATTCCTTAAGGTGCCCGAATTCATGATATCTTGCACATCAAATGCAAATCAATAGCTTAGAGAAAAAACAATATAACCGAAAAAAACACACGCAAAATGTTTTATAGAAATAATTAGAATTGTAAAATATTAGCATTTCTATTTTGCTATGGTGAAGTAGTCTTGATGAACATAATGAAAGCGACTGGCCGTAGGTTTTCTGAGCAATTCTTGAAGCTTGGTCAGGATTTTTCATCTGTATCGTAACACAGCTTGCAGAATTCATAAAGGCTCTATTGCACCTATGAAGTATTTCATTTTACAGTCATGCATTGTAATTTGGAAGCTATGGAGTCCTAATATATTTATATTTTTCTTTAACTGATTTCAAGTTTTTTTGCACATCCTAGAGGGCACTGTTTCCCTTTTAAACAGGTTGTTCTGTAACGTTTAGAGGATGTGTTGTCATCCTTGACAATGTTACAAGTTCTATACTTGAGAAGTGAGATAGTAGCTACTTTATTGATTATACTGGAGACTGAGTTACAGCTTGTGTCTGTGACAAGCAAAGGGGACACATCTATGAATTCCACAATTTTTGATTTATAATGTTGCAGCGAGATTTTGTATGAAAGATATTAGATTTACAAATCTTGGTAATTGTCTAAAATTCTATTAAACATCAGCCTGGAAGGCTGGTGCTAGACCCTAGCACTATAGATGCCTTCATAAGGTGTTTGTAACCTCTTGGTCAATGTCTGTAGATAAGCCCCCACTTTTGCCACCACTCCGCCTGTAACATCCAGACACCTGAATCTGGATTTTATTAGGCCCAAGTTCCTTTCGCTTACATTTCTTGTTCGTATGTGGGTCTCCTGATACCTGAGTTGTGGCTCTGTAAGGGGGTGCACCAAGGGGGTTAATAGCCATGGTCTGCAGCCATACCCTGCGTCATGTAACATATGTATTCTGATTACTACAGGTACATCATGTGCTTAACGGGACATAACATGGATTTCATTTAAAAGATATATTTAACCAAAACATTAAATTGGTGCATTGTAAGCAATCTACTTTTATGCCAGGATTAGTCTAGACCAAAATTCTATTTTAAAGGGACATGAAATACATTTTTTTTATTTCATGATTCCGATAAAACATGCAATTTTTTTTTTTTAAATCTTTTCTTTATTAGCCACATAATCAGCAACAAAAAAAAAAAAAAAAAAATACACAAGAATAGTCCTCCTATACATAAGCAGTGAATATGAAATAACATACAAAATATCCTCCACGGATCAGTAGCGTCTAACAAAATCCACATAACTCAGAAATAAATCATCACTCATAGAGGAGTTTTTCCCCTTTTTTTTCCTTCATATTTTTGTAACAAAAATCCTATTCTTGTCTTTAAATGACTCTTGAGGGGGGCTATCCTGGAGTGACTAATCCCTTTTTCCACCATTTTTTTTTCCTACACAATACATTAAAAAAATAAAAATAAACAACCAAAAAACCCACAATTAAACAAAGAAAAAGAAAGAAATAGGGAAAGGAAAGGAGGAAAAAAAAAAAAGGGCCTAACCTCTTCTTCCCCCTCCCCCCCTCTCCCCAAATCCAAAGACACCAGGAAAAATTTACCTATCTTATAACTATCATTGCCAATAAGGATTATCCAACCTCGTTCCTATTTCTTAACCAAGAATCTGGAAAAACCCCATGTATAACCAGTTCTGCAAAACTTACTGAAGCCAGAAATGGTCTAAGGATCTGTCTCTGTGAGCCACAAGGAAATGTCTTTATAACCACCGCCCAATCGTTCAAAAAATTTCGAATTTTCCTCTCAGAAACAAATTGTATGTGGAAAGATTCAAAAATAATCTGTGCTTGTATATCTCTTAAAACTTGGGACAAAGTGGGGGCCCTCTTCACCATCCAATTTTTAAAAATATTATATCTAATTGTGAGTATAATTGTATTAAGAGTATTCAATCTATCCCCTCTTTTTGTTTCATAGAAGAGTAACACTATATCCTGAAACGACAGCGAAATAGTAGCATTAAACACTCAATTATACCAAAATTTAACTTTCATCCATAACTGAAATATTTTAGGGCAGGTCCATAACATGTGGCGGAGGTCAGCCCGGTTAAAGGCACAATGTTCACAGGAATAACTTTTGTGTGGGTAGAACTTAGCCAGACGGTCTGGCGAAAGATAAGAATTATTTAATAGCTTTAAATGGGATTCTTTCCATGTAACCGGTACCATGAGTTTAGCAACTCCTGCAAGGCTATCACTGACCTTCTCAGAATCAATGGACGTAATATGTGGACGCCAGGGGTTGATTATTTTATCCCCTATCAGTATACCTTGCTTCGTCAGCATAATATCATAGACCAGGGAAATTGAACAGTCGCCCAGTATGAATTTCCTGATGCAGCCCTTAATCTCAGTCCAATCACTCACTCTGCTTGCCAACCAATCTTGAGCATTAACAAAATACCGGACCTGAAAATAAGCAAACCGCTGCCACCTAGAAAGAGAAAATTGTTCCCTAATAGTATCCCATGGAAGCATCTGAAAGTCGTCATTAACCAATTGTTGGACATATTCTAATCCCTTAACCTGCCAGTCATAGAAAGATTTCTGATCAATACCCGGGGGAAATAGTGGGTTCCCCCTAATTGGTAGATATTCCGAAAAGGAAGGATCAATTTTCAGCAGTCTACAGATTTTATCCCAAGCTATAATTAAATTCCTAAAAGACATCAGTGATGATACCTCCACAGGGAGAGACTGCGGGGGACAATGTATAAGGGCTTTTAATGACCAAGGTTTAACCATGTAAGATTCAATGTCAATGGCAGTAAACTGCTCCATTTGCGAGATCCAATCAAAAACAAACTTGCTTAATGCTGCATAATTATAAAGCCGGATATTGGGGAATGCCAAACCAGCACTGGTATATTTTTGTGTAAGTCTGTCCAGGGATATACGTGGTTTTTTGGATTTCCAAATAAATTTTGAGAAACTGGCTGTCAGTTTTTTAAGATCTTTATTGGAGATCAAGAGAGGTAGGTTTTGAAGATAATAGAGGATTTTTGGGAAAATTATCGTTTTAATAAGATTAACCGCTGCCGTAAGTGATAAAGGAAATGTTACCCATATTTTAAGATCCTCTTGGATTTTCTGAAACAATCCTTCAAAATTAGCCTGATACCACAATTTTGGATTTCTATTGATCGCTAGTCCAAGATATCGGACCGCCTCCACCTTATGAAAAATAGTAGGGGGATGAGCCCTATTCGGCTCCCCTAACCACATCAATTCACTTTTTTCCATATTGATCTTATAACCTGCAAATGAGCTAAATTGATTTTTCACATAGATCACGTTCGGAATTGTATCAGACACTTTATTAAGAAAAAGAAGGATATCATCTGCATAAAGTAATATTTTCAAATTTTGGGTACCCAATGGAATCCCAGGAAGGATTTGACGTAGTTTAACAGCCAGAGGTTATAATACTATATTAAAAAGAAGAGATGAAAGCGGACAACCTTGTCTTGTTCCTCTTTGCAAAAAGATCCCAGAAGAAACCTTACCATTGATTAATAAATATGATACTGGATTTTGATATATTTTTTGCACAAAACTGGAAAAATTACCAGCGAATCCAAATTTAGCCAATGACGAAAACAGATGCTTCCAGGAAATACAATCAAAGGCTTTAACCGCGTCTAAAGTAAGAACCACTATGTTTTTATAATCCCTTCTTTCTCCCCTCCGTTCTACATTCCAGATATAATCCACCAAGGTTATTAATTTTCTAATATTCTTAGAGGAACATTGGGCCGGCATAAAGCCCACCTGATCCGGATGAATCAGTTTTTCCAACCAAAGAACAAATCTATGAGATAAAATAGCAGCGAGAATTTTATAGTCCGCTTTGAGGACAGAGATAGGCCTATATGAGGCCGGGTCTTTTGGATTTTTCCCTTTTTTAAGAATCAAAGAAATATTGGCGGCTGTAAAAAAAGAGGAAGGGGTATTATCTGCTGTAAAATAGCTGTTAAATAACTTTTCTAATATTGGAGTAAGTGGTTCTGACAAAGTTTTGTAAAATTCGGCTGGAAACCCATCCGGGCCTGCGGCTTTATTCAATTTAAGTCTTGAAATCGCCCCACTAATTTCTCCTGCTGAAATGGGAGCATTCAACATAGCCAAATCTTCTAATTGAACCTGAGGAACCGAAATCGTAGACCAAAAATTAATTTCATTATCCCGATTAAAAACCCCTTCCGAATATAATTGTCAATAGAAATCAAGAAAAATTCTAGAGATTTCTTCCGAGTCCGAGGTGCATTTATCCTTATACTGTAACACCGGTATGGAATTCTTATGTTTCCTCACTTTAACTAATCTTGCCAAACTCTTTGCAGAACTGCCATGAATACTCTTGAAACGCAAGTTAATTTCCACCTCTTCTTCTTGATGTTTTTGTATCAAAACAACATCTCTCTCTTTCTTAGCAATCAAATAGACATTCCAATTAATCCTAGAAGGTGAGCCACAATAATTCCTAAATGCATTTTTTACCTGGTCAGATAGATGTACCTCCCTAGCGCGGATTTTCTTATTCCTTAAATATAAAAATCCCTTTAATTCACCTCTTAAGACAGCTTTGCCTGCTTCCCAAAAGGTTTCGATTTTACAAAGATAATCCGCGTTCAGTCTAGAATATTCATTCCATCTCTCCTCCAACCAGGCCATAAATCTCGGCTCATTGGATAGATATCTAGGATAGATAAATCTAAAATTCCTGTCCTCCAAACCGTTTTGTGTAATCAAGGTAAGCATAATTATTGCGTGGTCGGAGATCATTATATCTCCAATTTCAGCCACCAATTTAGTATTTGGAATTGTACCTGCCACCAAAAAGAGATCTATTCGCGAAAACGTTCTGTGCGCTTTAGATTCACAAGTAAATCTTTGGATATCCGGGTTTAATCCGCGCCACACATCATGAACCTGCAATTTCTGACAGAATCTCTGAAAATTTTTTGAGTTTCTCTTGTTGTCTGATAGGTTTTTAGCTGATAATCTGTCTATTTCCGGATATAGGGTCATATTGAAATCCCCTCCAATTATTAAGTTCTCTTTAATATAAGGAAATAATTTAGTCTTAATTTTCTCCCAGAACCTTCTATTAAATTTATTGGGGCCATAGATATTACATAGCGTGAATTTAGTTTTATTTATATTGATATGTAAAATAATAAATCTGGCTTCCGGGTCTATTTCAGCATGAATAATGTTATAATCAAGAGTCTTATTTATCAAAATCGCTACTCCACATTTCCTACCTTGAGACGCCGAGGTTATCACCTCCCCTATCCATTTAATCTTAAGCTTATTAGCCGCCTTTTCATCTAGATGAGTTTCTTGAAGAAAAGAAATATCTGGGTTCTTCCTTGCCATAAGTTTAACAATAAGTTTACGCTTGCAGGGAGAAGAAATCCCCCCCACGTTCCAAGAAATAATCCTAAGTGACATTAATTACTGGGAGGTATTATCTTAACACCTAAAGCTGACGACGGAGAAGGAAGAGGAAGAAGGGGAGGAGAGTAGGAGAAAAGGAGAAGAAGAAGGAAAGAAGAGGGAGGAGAAAGAAAAAAAACCAAAAAAACAAAAAAAACAAAAACAGGTAATATTCTTGACTTGCGTATCATAAAAAAGCAATCTTAACTTTTTAAAGTTTAACCCCTCAAATTTTAAAGCATACCTATAATACCTACATAAATCTGAATTTCCAACCATTTTTAAGTTCTCATAAGCCATTTTATCCAGCTTAGACTGGCACACATATTTGTCTCATCAAATTTATTTGTCTTTAAGAAATTCTTTAGCTTCCTCAGCCTCAGAGAAGGTCAGACGAGATCCCCCAGGATAAATCATGCGTGCCTGAATTCCTTTATTGATAATTTGCGTACATAAGGGGGCCATCGTCCGTCTTCTCTGAGAAGTTTCCACTGAAAAATCCTGAAACAACATAACTTTATTATTACCAAAACTCAGGGGGTCCTTTAATTTTTTGTAAAGTTTCATTATTTCTAATTTGTCTTGGAAATTCAATACCTTGCATATAGCAATCCTGTTTCTACCCTGCACTGATTCTAGCGATTTCTTTTGACCAATCCTATGGGCTCTCTCAATTGCAAATAGGAAGCCTAGATTGTGGGACTCCCAGTCTCTGCGGTAATACCATAGACGTGAAATGTAGCAAATCTTCAAACTCCGAAGCCTCTGGTAGACCCACAATTCTTATATTGTTCCTTCTTGCCCTATCCTCCATATCGTCTAACCGGCTCTGTAGGGTATTAATTTTCATATCTTGTCGGGTAATAATATTATCTTGAGTACTGACCTGATCTTCTAAGTCGGATATCCTATTATCCGCTTCCTGCATTCGATTAGAGAATTGTCTTACCTCGGCTGACAAGGATATAATTTCTGCAGAGATTGAGCCCAATTCTTTTTTAATCATGTCAAATTGAGGTGAAAATAATTCCGATATTTGGGAAATCAAGGTATGTGTTTCAGTAGTATTAGCTATTAATTCTGTAGAATCATCAGTATTAGCCTCTGGAGCTTTCGCTCTTTTGTCTTTTATTTTACTTGGCATTCTGGGGGAGGAAGACTTCCCTTGTGAAAGATATTTATCCATAAAGTAGTGCACAAAAAATCAAAAGTGATCCACCCGTGGAAAAAATAAATAAAAATAAAAATATATATATATAAGTTGTGAGATGTGCTTGTGTGAATATTTTAAATTACGTGTATTAGGCCGTGATAGCACCAACCGATGATTGGTTTATATAAGTATTCAATCCCCAGGATCCCTAAGGGGGCGTCGTGAATTCTTCTAATATCCCCGCCGATAATCCCCAAACATCAAGTGAAAGTGAAAAGATAATAAAGTGAATTCACTTTAAAACATGCAATTTTAAACAACTTTCCAATTTACTTATATTACCTGGTTTGCTTCATTCTCTTGATATCTTTTGTTGAAAAGCATGTCTGAATAGGCTCAGTAGCTGCTGATTGGTGGCTGTACATAGATGCCTTGTGTGATTGGCTCACCCATGTGCATTACTATTTCTTCAAAAAAAGTATATCTGATGAATGAAGCAAATTAAATAAAATAAGTAAAATGGAATGTTGTTTAACATTTTATTTTATAACTGAATCATGAAAGAAAAATATTGGGTTTCATGCCCTTTTAATGATTCAGATAGAACATGCCATTTTAAGAAAATGTCCTTTTAAGTGAAAACCTATTTATAGTATACTGTCCCTTTAAAGGGACATGAAACACACATTTCTTGTTTCATGAGTTAAAAAGAACCTGCAATTTTCTTCAACTTTATAATTTACTACTATTATGTCATTTGCTCCATTCTCTTGATATCATTTGCTGACAAGAATATTAGATATGCTCATTAGCTGCCTCATATGATTGGCTCATCTATGTGCATTGCTATTTTTTCAACAAAGGATATCTAAAGAATAAATCAAATGAGATAATAGAAGTGAATTGTAATGTTGTTTAACATTGTATTCTCTATCTTAAACATGAGATAATTATTTTGTGTTTAGTGTCCCTTTAGTAGAAATATACAGACAGAATGAAGGTAGTGCATACTCACCAAGCAGCCATCCTCCCGAGAGTGTTACATTTTCAAACAGCTGGAATAAGGAGGTCTGGCGCAGGATGTAGGAATCATGTGCACTCCCTGGAAAGCCTGTATACACATGTGTGAATTTCAGAGTGGTATCGCAGACCATCTGGCAATTCAATAAAGTAAAACCCTTTCCTGTTAATATAGAGGAAGGGCTCCTCATGTGGGGCCACGATACGCACATGTGTGCAATCAATTGCCCCCATGACATTGGGAATACCCCCCATTCGATAGAAGCCTTGTTTAAGATGGTTCCATTCCTGGGGGTACGGGGGAAATGAATGTATCGCTGTGTCTGGTTATCTAGAGCAGTCAAAACCTCCCTTAGAATCCTGGAGAAGGTAGACTGCGCTAGGCCAGACACAAGCCCCTCTGTTGACTGGTATGAGCCGGATGCCAGGAAGAGTACAACACACAACAGCTTCTGCATACCAGTCAGAGCTCGGTTCCTATTCGCTTGAGGGTCAATATCATCCTTCAAGATCTCATATAGGTCAATGAGGTTTACAGATGTCAAGCGATATTTTTCCCTGACCTCCACTTCTGTCATCCCAAACAGGGTGACCCTAACCCTGTGTATCCTTGGTGCTCTTCCCTTCTGCTGATGCCTTCGTCTTATAGGCCCTGCTGGCCTATGGCCAGCTGCAGCAACAGCAGCAGCAAGGGCAGCACCAGGAACAGTGACAACAACAGGAAGAGCAGGGACAGCAGCAGTAGGGACGGCAACAGCACCATGACCAGGGACCTCAGCAGCAGGTATATCATCCAAAACAGGGGCTTGTAGGGCTTCCAGCACCCCTTGTGCCCCACGATGCTGTCTCTCTAAGTATGCAATATAATGCAGGGGAAACATGGTGGCTAATGAGGGTGTGCATTGGCAGGTGTTTTAAGGCTGCAGGTGAGAGGTTATGCTGTTTGTGATTGGTTTGACACACTTGCAGGGGGAGGAATTATGAATGCTTAGAAGAGGTTTAACTATTTGAGATCTGCTGCTGATATGTATGTGATTATGTATGTGTTTGCTAAGCCTTCAGAGAGTTACGTTGGTTTGTTAGTCAGTGCAAGGGTTACTGCGCCTGCAATTTGTGACGAGATGGAAATGGAGTAGATTTTCTGAAATCTGCGCGCGTAAGTCCTTACGCTGTATATTGGATACCAAACTGCGCGTGTTTTGTATGTCAGTCTATGGGCCAAAAAACTACGGGCGAAGGCAGAAATATACGCGCATAACTTCTAGGTATATAGTATACCAAAATTTGGCAGATTGCATATTGGATTGGGCCCCTGATATTTTGGTTTTTTATTTTCTGTAATATTAAATCTTTTTATTTTCTGTAATTGTAGCTTAAAGGGACAGTCTACAAAGAATTTTAATTTACTTCTATTATCTATTTTGCTTCATTCTCTTGATATTCTTTGCTGAAAAGCATATCTAGATATGCTTAGTAGCTGCTGATTGGTAGCTGCACATAGATGCCTCCTGTGATTGGTTCACTGTGTGCATTGCTATTTCTTCATTAAAGTATATCTAAAGAATAAAGCAAATTAGGTAATAGAAGTAAATTGGAATGCTGTTTAAAATTATATTCTCTACCTTAATCATGAAAGAAAATGTTTGGATATAGTGTCCCTTTAGGTTAGGGGGCTTATTATTTTAATTATTTATTTGCGTTGCGTAGGGGTTAATAGATTTAATAGGTTTATTGTGTTGTGGGTTAATGGCAGATTAGGGGTTAATAGTTTTATTAGGTAGCTTGCGATGTTGGGGTTGGCGGATTTAGGTGTTAATACTTTAGTTATTACTTGCGGTGTGGGTTTAATGGCAGATTTAGGGGTTAATAATTTAATTATTACTTGCGGTGTGGGCACACAGGGGCACAGACAAAGGCTGTGGTGGACATTTTCCAAAGTACAGACCTTAGTGAAGGACACCAAGGTACATTTTAAATTAAAAACATTATTTTATAGTGCTTGGTGTTATTATACTGATGCAGATACCACTGATCCTATAACTAGCCCTCCTCTGGTTATACCCATGGGCCAGTAACACTACTGTGCCATTATATAGTGCTGGGTGTTATTATACTGATGCAGATACCACTAACCCTATAACCAGCCTTCCTCTGGCTATACCCATGTGCCAGTGTCACTAGTACTGTGCCATTATATAGTGCTTGGTGTTATTATACTGATGCAGATACCACTGATCCTATAACCAGCCTTCCTCTGGCTATACCCATGAGCCAGTGTCACTACTGTGCCATTATATAGTGCTTGGTGTTATTATACTGATGCAGATACCACTGATTCTATAACCAGCCCTCCTCTGGCTATACCCATGTGCCAGTGTCACTACTGTGTCATTATATAGCGATGGGTGTTATTATACTGATGCAGATACCACTGACCCTATAACCAACCCTTGTCTGGCTATACGCATGTGCCAGTGTCACTACTGTGTCTTTGTATAGAGATGGGTGTTATTATACAGATGCAGATACACATCCAGTATTTCACTCAGGCTTTATTTATTCCATAAGTTATCACCCAATATCGCTAGCAGTCTCTTGACAAACCACTAACTTTATTCACACTACATATTTTTTTTTAATTCCTATTATTCAATCAAAATATATACTAAGGTTTTGGCGGACACTGCAGGGGCTAGTCACGGACACCAGTGTTCGTGTACGGACACCTTGCCTATCCCTGGGTGTGGGTTTAATGGCGGATATAGGGGTTAAAAGTTTAATTAGGTATATTGCGTTGTGGGGGGGTTGTCGGTTTAGGGGTTAACACTTTTATTAGTTCCGATGTGGGTTTGATGGTGGATATAGGGGTTTTATACGTGTCAGGTTTATGTTTGGGAGGCTGGTTAGTTTACGGGAGATTTTATATTTTTTTTTATTATTCTTAGGCAACGTCAGTTTCTAAAGTGCCGTAAATCACTAGGGACTCCAGAAATTTGTATTTACGCTAATTTCTGGACATCGCTAGTTTATCCGACTTACGGCACTTTATGAACTGCCGGCGGGGTTTATTGGATACCCCGATATGCGAGGTAAAATTACGGGCGGCGCGGGTAGCAGTGCTTGCGCTGAAGCCTGCACCGTATATGTAATCTCACCCTATATTGTCATTTGGACTAAATTGTGGTAGTAAACCATATGTACCTCACTTTAAAATGTGCAATGTAAATATATACATTTCTATATATACACTAATAGCAAATGCTATTTATTATCATTTTGTCTATGGTGTTGAAAGAACCAGTAAATACAGTAGATTTGCATAATCAATAAATGGATGATAAAAAAAAAAAACAATCTAATAGCAATAGTCTGAATTTCAAATGAGTAGTAGATTTTTTCAGACAAATTTCAAAGTTATGTTTATTTCCACTCCTCCTGTATCATGTGACAGCCATCAGCCAATCACAAAAGTATATACATAAATTCTGCAAATTCTTGCACATGCTCAGTAGGAGCTGGTGACTCAAAAATTGTAAATAAAAAAAAGACTAAGCACATTTTGTTAATGGAAGTAAATTGGAAAGTTGTTTAAAATTGCTTGCTCTTTCTGAATCATTAAAGTTTAATTTGACCTGAGTGTCCCTTTAAGCATTTCGGCTCAAATTATAAAAAAGGATACCTACTTCTTTTACTTTTCCTGTTCAAATCTTACAAAGCCTATAATCAAAGTCTCAAAATCTTTATGTTCTCAAAATACCTTAGTGCACTTCTTCACGTTAGAGGTGTTAAGGACAAAGACTGTGGGGAACTTCAAGAATTCCTGTCATGAGCTTTAAGCTATCCTATGAATTAATTAATGTTTTTATATTTCTGTTGCTCTGCTATTTTATTTCTACGCAACCAGTTATCCAAAATTATTATCTGCAAAACTTCAAAGTAAAAAAACAATATTTTCACTGAAGACTTCATATAAAATATATTTTTAAGCTACAGCAGGATAATCATTATTGACACTATTGCAGATTTATAACCTGAAGATTCCACAAACAGTAATCTCATCTTACTTGCATTCAGATTTATCCCCTTTTGTAGCATGGTAAATATATAATATGCTTTTTTGAGGGGGGAATCATAAATTTTTCTCTCTTATATTAATAGAATAATTAAACATTGTAGTAGTGTTCTTTACTATATACCAGTAAAGTATGTGTCATGCATGTTACTGTGTTTAGGTGGATTAAGCTACAGAAATGTAAATTAGAATTTCAGGTGACATTGAGCTGTTTTCCCCTGGAAATAATGAAGTTGTTACTAAATAAGCTCACAGTACTGTAGTGAGAACTTGGAGATAAGATCTGGCTTTCTTGCACATAGCAAAGAAATGACAATATACTCTTTCAGATGTGCTCACCACCTATCCTCCGCAAGTTCCTCATTACCAAACCCAAAAAACCTAAACTCCTAGATGCCATATATCACTGTTGGATCAGTTACAAACCGTTCTTTGAGTACAGATAAATAGCCCTTATACCATATATCTAATTCAAAGCCTAATTATGTCAAAGCCTTCCTTTTTTTGTACCAGCTTATACTGTACAGTCTCTTAATATTTCCTTCTACATTGTAATACTGAGAATAAGTGTAATTTATCATAAACTCTTTACTCATGTGCTCAACGGAATGGAAAATAGCAGTGCTTTATAAACGCATGTTAATAATGAGATACATATTTTCTATCAACCTGGTAGCTAGAGGCAGAGCTGGACAGTCAAGGATTGTGACTGGTGGCCTAAAACCAAAAAGGTGGAATTTAAAAGGAGTGAAGTAGAGAAATATGTTTCTCTCTTTCCCCTCCTCATCCTACCCCTATTTTCTCTTACTACATTATCTTTGCCTGTGGTGGCAAGTAGCCCTAACAACCAGATCTGTGAGTTAGTAGCACCCTAATTTGAGAGGAACCTTATTACAAATTGGAGTGGATGTTAAAAGTGCATTAGTGACAACAGGAATTGGTGGCTACCACATAGAGAAGTGAGAGCCTCCAGTACTTGAATAAAGCTTGTTATAATCAAAGGCTTGTTGCTGCCACCAAAATTATTTTTTGGGTTGGTTTAAATACAGTGTCAATTTTTCCATGGAATTAGTTTAGTTATTATTTGTCATATCAATATGAGTGTTTAGCATTAAGAAGAGCATGGAAGATGTAAAAGTCCTTATAATGACTGTGTTTCTATCATTGGAACAAGTTTGGAGGAAAGCAGGTTCAGGGTTGGTTGTATAAACAATTTGCATTTGCAGGAAGTGTAGCAGATGCATGTAGTAGGCTTATCTTAAAGGGAGGGCACATATAATAATTTGTCAATGCCTTGTACTGTATATTTACAAATAAATACTGGGGGTTGATTAAACCTTCACATTAAATTCTGAACAAATTAGATGAGCCTTATAGTTCATGTATACTTTTAATATGTAAGTTTCTTCATTAATAAGGAGTTAAAAATATAGAATACAGAGAAGGCAGAATGGGCTGAAGGATTACAAGGGCCTGGTCCCTAGAAAGCTTTAAATCTAGGTGTTTTAGAAATAGGATATAATTGAACATTGCATGATGAGAAGCTCTGGGGTGCTCTAATGCTGACGCTAGTCTCCTTGCAGACAAAAAAAAACCTATAGTAATAAAGAGATTTCTCAAGGCTGTAATGGAGAGCCTGTTTTTATACATGTCCTGTAGTTCAGTGCATTGAAATACTTCCTTTGATTTTACCAGTGTGATCTCTGCATGTCTACATTATTGGCTCTTAATAGCTGCATTAAACATAGAGTAAGACATAGCAACCAGGTCTAAATACACTATGAGGCCAATTTATTAATGTGCGAACGGACATGATACAATATAGCGTATCATGTTCGCCGCAGATCGATAAATGCTGACAGCATACGCTGTCGGCATTTATCATTACACAAGCATTTCTTGTGAACTGCTTGTGCAATACTGCCCCCTGGAGATTTGCGGCCAATCAGCTGCTAGCAAGGGGTGTCAATCAACCCAATCGTATAGGATTGGGCGGGTTGATGTTTGCGGCCTCAGAGCAGGCGGACAAGTTATGGAGCAGCAGTCTTTAGACCACTGCTTTATAACTTCTGTTTCTGGCGAGCCTAAAGGCTCGCGCGGAAACAGGGACATCAAGCTCCATTCGGAGCTTGATAATTCAGCCCCTATGAATGAAAAGATCTCTCATGTAAAACAAATCTCTCCAATGTCTAGATTATCATGCAAAGCTTAATCTTTAAATTTGGAGATCTCTTTAAAACTTTAAAACTGAGAATCTATTCAATAGGATAAGACAGCTAGAGGGCTAGAACTAAGTACAACCCATTTATTAAGCCTTCAACCATCAGTCAAGATGCTATCTTGTGTCAATGTACGTGCAAGGCTGACTATTAAAATTCCTCAATCAGAAGATGCTTTGATGCAAAATAAGGTTTACTGAACAGTTCCAAGACAATCATTTGTGATAAATCAATGGAAGCAATGGGACAATCAACTGGCAGACTTTCAAAGTTATCATTTATTCAACAATTGTTTGCGTTTCCAAATTGCTCCCTAGAGCACTTTTTAAATTCAGCACCTTCAGGTTGTGAGCCTCGGAACTGGAGGGATGAGAAACAACAGACAGATTACAGTGGTCTAATATAAAAAGAGACCACACTGATTTACTTCATCTCAGATTATTGCTTGTACCACACATCAATAACCATGATTATTTTAATGGTTGTTTTAGCTGCTAGCATCCTAATGAGACACAGCAGGATATGGGAAACAAAGAACTTGGACGGCACAGAAAAATGCTGCAAATGCAAAAGTAACAAAATAAATATAAACGTGCACTCTTCTTGCTTACATAACATATGCAGTCACGTGTTTCACACAATAAAATACGAGGGACATTCATGTCAATTGCAACTTCAAATCTATAATCCATTCTCTAATCTTTGTGAATGACATTGGCACTTTTTTCTTCGAGTGGAAAGTCTGGGGTAAGCCCTTGTTTGCTAGCAAACCAACACATAATAAAGATATTGAAAGTGTACACTGGACTGTTTATACTTGTACAACGAACTCTTTCTGCTATTGCAATATTCATATGGCGGCAACTTAAGAAATTTTAACTCACGGAGACGTCCGTTTTTATCTGATATTATCTTTTGTGCAATAAAATTGTGTCATATTTTAGATAATGCTATTGTCCTTGTCATATATTTTTAAAGTATAAAATATATAGTCTTATTTCCTAGCACCTTTAGCTGTAGCGCTCCTGAAACATTCCTTTTTTTAGTCACTTTTTTCTTATAACTTTGGTGGTGAACAGATTTAAGGGAGAAACAAACCATTATGTTCACCTTGCTGTAAGTCAACTAGATGATATCTTGATAAAAGTGCACACATCAATGTATTATAAATGGAAAATCCAATACTCATATAGGAAAAATGTAACACTTTCTTAAATGTTTTTTTAAATTTCAAAATGTTTATAATGCAATTTATTTATTTATTTGCATCTTTCTGCTTCATTATCCCTTTTCTTCACTGATTGTGGCAGGTACTCTGTAACATATGAATTATTAGTTAGATAGTTAAAGGACCAACACATACAATAGAATTGAATAACTGGCAAATGCACAATAAGAATATAATGCAATAGCATCTACTTTGAATTTGAAATGAGCAGTAGAATATTTTCTGGCAAATTTCAAAGTTAATCCAATTTTCCCTCCTAATGTATCATGTGACAACCATCACAAAATGTATATATACGTGTATACTGTGTATTTTTGCACATGCTCAGTAGGAGCTGGGGCATCAGAATGTGTGCATATAAAAAGAATGTCCATTTCTTGATAATGGAAGTATACCGGATTTATTTATTTATTTTTAATTGCATGCTTTATGTGAACCATGAAACTTAATTTTGACATTAGTGACCCTTTAAGATTTCATGTAATTGAAAAGTTTTGCTGGTAACTGCAAATCAATACATATTAGTTATTGTAATTTTTTGTATCTAATAAGTGATGTAAAGGAAGCCCTGGTGTTTTTTAAGGTAAAATTATGTTATCTGTTTTCTAGACGACCTTTTTCGTGAAGCATTTTTAAGGTAAAAAAATTATATGTACTGAGGATTTGTCAAGGAAACTACTGATAACAAAATAAATTTGTTCAGCTAAAATGTAGTTATGGCCATTCTCTGCTTTAGTGATATAAGTAGATAAAAAGCAGACAGAAAAATACTTTAAGGACAGCAAAGGAACAAGGTCAAACACTTTCTTTCTTTATATATTGTTACCAAACAAAGCGTACTGCACCTAATATAATGGAACAATTAAATCACTGCTATAAATTTGTGATTAACATTGCAAGTAATCAATTTGACTCAACGGAGAACTTTATGTAGATTTTCCCCATAGTGTATGTGATTGATTCACAAACCAGAAATTATTGTAACAAAATGCTCTTGCTGAATATTATTAGATTCCTGTAAAACAATCCTACAAGATGTATTGATTTCCACTATTTTGTTATGTATATTGCCTGAAGCTTCAGGTATTGTTTGTAGCTGGTTGACTCAAATAAATTACTGCTTAGATTATAATTTGAGGGACAAAGAGTTATTAACTACTAGACACACTCATAAAGCAATATAATGAACTGGTTCTAATAATCTGTTTCAAAGAGACTTTCATCGGTGAACAATGTTGTGCTATTATGTTGTAACCTTGATATTTTGCTGAAACAAAAAAAAAGTTAATGGATGTTTCTAGTATCCTAAATGATCTGTGGTGGAAGCACAATGAATCATTAAATGGACATTAACTCAAAGAGCCTCATATAATAAGCTACGAATGTACAAATTTCCAGACTTGAGAACCTGTCCCCCCGACTTCTGGGTAAACAAGCAGCAAGCACTGGAAACAGCAGTTATGAAACAGCAGTTATGAAGCAGCGGTCTAAAAAAAACCTGATTTAATACTAATGCCTAGATTACAAGTTGTGCGTTAGGGTAAAAAAGCAGCGTTAAGAGGTCCTAACGCTGCTTTTTTTACTACCGCTGGTATTATGAGTCTTGAAGGTTTAGGGGCACCGCACACTTCTTTGGCCTTACCACAAAACGACTTACGTAAACATCGCAAAGTCTTTTTTCTATGGGACTTCCATAGCGCTGATATTACGAGTCTGTCCTGGGAGGCCAAAAAGTGAGCGGTACACCCTACCCTGTCAAGAGTCCTAACGCATTTAAAAGTCAGTAGTTATGAGTTTTATGGTACAACGCCATAACATAAAACTCATAACTAAAGTACTAAAAAGTACACTAACAGTCATAAACTACCTATTAACCCCTAAACCGAGGCCCTCCCACATTGCAAACACAAAAATAAAAATTTTAACTGCCGCCACCTACATTATATGTATTAACCTTTAATCTGCTGCCCCCAACATCGCCGACACCTACATACTATTTATTAACCCCTAATCTGCCACTCCCAATGTTTTGTTGAGGACTTCGGCCTGGCTTGGATGAAGACTTCTTCTGGTAAGTCGATCTTCATGGGGCTAGTGTTAGGTTTTTTTAAGGGTGTATTGGGTGGGTTTTATTTTTAGGTCAGGGACTTTGGGCCTGCAAAAGAGCTAACTGCCTTTAAAAGGGCAATGCCCATCCAAATGCCATTTTCAGGGCAATGGGGAGCTTAGGCTTTTTTACATAGTATTTTATTTGGGGGGTTGGCTGTGTGGGTGGTGGGTTTTACTGTTGGGGAAGTTGTTTGTATTTTTTTTACAGGTAAAAGAGCTGATTACTTTGGTGCAATGCCCCGCAAAAGGCCCTTTTAAGGGCTATTGGTAGTTTAGTTTAGGCTAGGGTTTTTTTATTTTGGGGGGGGGGGCTTTTTTATTTTAATAGGGCTATTAGATTAGGTGTAATTAATTTAAATACCTGTAATTTGTTTATTATTTTCTGTAATTTAGTGGGGGTTTTTTGTACTTTAGCTAATTTAATTTAATATAGGTAATTGTATTTAATTTAGTTAATTTATTTATTTAATTATAGTGTAGTGTTAGGTGTTATTGTAACTTAGGTTAGGTTTTATTTTACAGGTAAATTTGTCATTATTTTAGCTAGGTAGTTATTAAATAGTTAATAACTATTTAATAACTATTCTACCTAGTTAAAATAAATACAAAATTGCCTGTAAAATAAAAATAAACCCTAAGCTAGCTACAATGTAACTATTAGTTATATTGTAGCTAGTTTAGGGTTTACTTTATAGGTAAGTATTTAGTTTTAAATAGGAATTATTTAGTTAATGATAGTAATTTTATTTAGATTTATTGTAATTATATTTAAGTTAGGGTTAGGGTTAGGTTTAGGGGTTAATAACTTTAATATAGTGGTGGTGACGTTGGGGGCGGAAGATTAGGGGTTAATAAATAGTATGTAGGTGTCGGTGATGTTGGGAGCAGCAGATTAGGGGTTCATAAGTATAATGTAGGTGGCGGCTGTGTCCGGAGCGGCAGATTAGGGGTTATTATAATGTAGGTGTCGGCGATGTCGGGGGCGGCAGATTAGGGGTTAATAAGTGTAAGATTAGGGGTGTTTAGACTCGAGGTTCATGTTAGGGTGTTAGGTGTAGACATAACTTTTATTTCCCCATAGGAATCAATGGGGCTGCGTTAAGGAGTTTTATGCTGCTTTTATGCAGGTGTTAGACTTTTTTTCAGACGGCTCTCCCCGTTGATTCCTATGGGGAAATTGTGCACGAGCACGTACGACCAGCTTACCGCTGACTTAAGCAGCGCTGGTATTGGAGTGCGGTAATGAGCAACATTTTGCTTAACGCTCACTTCTTGTCTTTTAACGACGGGTTTCTGAAAACTCGTAATACCAGTGCTGCAGGTAAGTGAGCGGTGAGACAAAACTGCTCGTTAGCACCGCACAGCCTCTAACGCAAAACTCACAATCTAGGCCATAGTTAAGACCTTTATTAAACATGAATATTGTATAAATATGTATTAATATGTTTTTTCATGTTTTCATCTACTTAACTGCAAAGGCCTCCAATGCATTTATATATATATATATATATATATATATATAAAAATATAAATATATATATATATATATATATATATATATATATATATATATATATGTTTACATATGTACTTATGTGTTTATATGTGTATATATGCCTGTAAATACATATATACACATATAAATACATAAGTACATATGTACAGACACACACACACACACACATATATATATATATATATATATATATATATATATATATATATATATACATTTGCATACGAAGAGAGAAGCGCTCTACCAGGAACAAACAACAGCTCATCAGCTAATTCTATGGCCCCTTTTAGACCAGTGTGCTTTTCACAGAGGAAAACATTCCTGAAGAATATCAGTCTGATCCTGCCAAGTAAGGTCAGTCCAGACCCAAAATACCAGGCAATTCTCCTCTGAACAAGGAACATGACAACCCCAGACGATCGTTTCAGCCTCCTATGGTGAGTCCACGTCTGGTTTATATATACGTCTGGTATATACAGTATATATATATATATATATATATATATACGTATATATATATATATCTATATATATATATATATCTATATATAGATATATATATAGATATAGGAATATCTATTTAAAAATACATATATATATATATATATATAAATATATACATACAGTGTAAACATATATAGATATATATTTATACTACATATTTATATATACTAACATTTTAATTTTATCTAATTATGTTGTGCTTGAAGCAACTTTTTTTTACCCCTTACTCTTTATGCTATGTCTTCACTTGAACTAACCTGTCAAGCACAACTTTTGTTTGCACTCAAGCTCACCCGTTTACTTTCAACTTGTAATCTAGCACAATGTGTATATACACCATTTACTCTCACACAACCACAAGCACATATTTATGTCTTTCTCACATACTTATGCAAACACATCAATCTCTCCTTGCACAGGAAGAAGAAATCAATCTCTGTGCAGGCTTAAGTGCTGATGAGATTTAGGGCCGGGCAAAGTCGTACTTGGGCTTAGCCTTCATCGGCAGCCAAGAGTTATAGCTTAACATTAATAGCTAGTCTACTTAGCAACAGTCTCACATTCGCAGAAAAAGAACTATTTTTTATTTCTACAATCCAGCAAACCAGCTTTTGCCACTAGTTATTATTCATGCTATTTGTAGTTACTAAAATCAGAATTACTGCAAAATGATCAAATCTTAACCCAATTCTTTTGGTTCATTATATTATTTTTCATTAATAAATGTTCCCAAGGTTATCTGCAAAACTAGTGATTTTCAACTATGATAAAATCAAAAGTGACCATCATTGAAAGTGCATACAGTTAATAAAACATTGTTTCATGTATAGAAATAAAGACACTACAACTTGTTAGTGTGAGGAATCATGTTGAACTACAGAGCTGCATCCAGGTCAGAGGTAAGTCAATTGTGTCCCTCATTAATTTATGCGTTAGATTACCATATTCACAAGTTGCTGCCTTTTCTCTCAAGTGTGTAACAAAGTTATCAAGAGATTCTCCCTCTTGTTGTGTGCAGCATCCAAACACATACCTTTCATAAATTACATTTTTAGCAGGTTTAAAATAAGCTTCTAGTGCATCTAAAATGGCTGTAACATTTCCTTGCTGCTCTGCTGTGAGGGTCAGATTGTGCTTATATACATGCCGGCATTAACTGCCCATGACTGTTCTCAGAGTTACTGCCTGTGCTGCTGCAGATTTCTCATTCAACCCTGTAGCCAGGGAATAATCTTCAAATTCAGCTCTGAAAGTTTCCCAATTGCAGCTACAATCCCCACTGATTCTCATCCCCTCTGGGGAGGTATGCAATTCATGGCAGTCACATTGTCTTTAAGCTTCTGAGCTCTCAAATGTCAGAAAATCCACAAAGAACAGTTTTAGGCTGTTACTCACAAAGCTGTGCTGTATCCCAAAGCTGCTTTGCTCAGTCCTTATTCTAGTCACTAGTTCTGGCACCATGTTTCATGTATATAAATTAAGACACTACAAGCTGTTAGTGTGAGAAATCATGTTGAACTACAGAACTGCATCCAGATCAGAGGTAGACGCAGGAAACAGGAAGTATAAGGCAATGAAATATTACCATAAACAAACAGTGTCACAGTATTTGCATAATAACTCCATAACAAACATCTCCAATTTCCTTCTATTATGTAACTATCTTTGTTGTTATGGTATTATTTAAAATCAAATAACAGGTAGAACTTTTCCACCTGTTAGCACAGACAGTGAAAGCCAATCCCTTAATAAAATATATGAAAAGGCAAGTACAGACACAATAATTAAAACAATGACGTTTTATATCTCATTAGGGTTAGAGTAAAAATAGCTGTTACAAGCCCAAAGGCATGATTAAGGGCCTTTATGCTTGAAATGTCTGTTTTTACTTTGACCCTAATGAGAAAGTAAAGATTATAATTTTATTTCTTGTGGCTGGACTTGCCTTTTTACTTATAGTATTATTTGTTGAAGAGCATATCTAGGTAGATAATATACAGATATCTGGAGCAGAATATGGCAGCAGTTTTGCCCGATTACTTTTTACAATGTTATATATATATATATATATTTATGAACACTATATTGCAGCAGTACTTGCACAATGCAAAACTGCTGCCATATAATGCTCCAGACACATGCACTTTAACTACCTAGGTATGCTCTTCAAAGTGTACCATGAAATCAAAGTAAATTTAAAAACAGAAGTAAATTTGAAGTTTACTAGTGGAGCACTATTTAGCGCTTTCGTTAGAAAAGCTAATAGTGATAAAAGTACACACTTCGGGATTTGCTCGTATGAGCTGAAAGTTAAAAGTTATCACTCTTGTGCTAACTCGATGCACGCAAAATGTCAAACAATATTGCTCATGCGATAACCTATTCACCCATAAAAGTCAATGGAGCAAAAAAAGTGAAAAAACACCCTACTCAAGTTCCCATGGAAATAGGGCCCTCAATCCACCCTGTCAGTAAAATTATGTCTTTTATTGTATTGTTTCTCCATTGCACTTTTATCCTTGTACCCATGGGCAGCGCTGCAGAATCTGTTAGCGCTTTATAAATAAATAATAATAATAATACTTGTGCGCAAACCAGATTGCATAATCTCATGTTTGCTAACCAGATATGAAAATATGAATATTTCACATTCCAATGTTATGCACATAGCAGAATATGTTCTATATATTCATAAATACAAATGACGGCTTCTTACTGAATGACGGTTCCTTTAAGTGACGTCATCTAAGATGGCGTCCCTTAGATTCCGATTGGCTGATAGAATTCTATCAGCCAATCGGAATTAAGGTAGAAAAAATCCTATTGGCTGATTGCTTACAAGCCAGGAGTCAAAACCAGAGCTGGTAGTCAGACAAGCCGAGTCAGGAGCCAAAGCAAATAGTCAGACGAGCCGGAATCAGGAAGAAGGAAAACAGCAGAGTCAGGAACAAGCCAGGGATCAGGAACCAGGAAGGACGTCAGGCAGCCAGGTAATACACAGGAACTCTCACAAACAGGTCTGAGACAACACAAAGGCAAAGCATACTGAACAGAAGCCCTTTAAATAATAAGTGATGACATCGCAATTCTGAGACTGCATCCTGTCTCACACGGATGATGCACACCAGTCTGGCCATAAAAGGAAGTGCAGGAAATGAGCAGCATCCCCACAATGCACCATAGTCAGCAAGATAGGTGAGTAAAATGGCTGCCAGCAGCACATGGCAAACAAAACAGGGAAAAAACCCTGACAGTACCCTCCTCTCAATGACCCCTCCCCCGCGGGAGGACAAAAGGTTTATTGGGGAAACGGTCATGGAAGGCACGGAGGAGGGTGGGAGCATGAACATCAGATGAGGGAACCCAAGAACGCTCCTCCGGACCATAGCCCCTCCAGTGAACCAAATACTGTACACGGCCCCTGGACATACGAGAGTCAATGCTGCTGACCTTTACACTCCTCATGGTTGTCAACAAAGATAGGACGGGGACGAGGCAACACAGTGGTAAACCGATTACAAACCAATGGTTTCAAGAGAGAGACATGAAAAAAATTGGAGATGAGCATAGCAGGAGGAAGGTCAAGAGCGTAGGCCACAGGATTAACCCGTTGGAGTATTCGAAAAGGACAAACATAACAGGGAGCCAATTTATTTAAATATATGAAAGGTGCTTATAGGAGCTGAGGGAAAAAGTAATTAATTTTATATATCAAAATTGATGAAAAATTCTTATAATGAAATATTAGTTACCAATGTATCACATAAAAAAACCCTTATGGGTATAATCGATAATATGTATAATACACCACACTATACTGGTTAAAACATTAAATAGATATTTAATCAATGAAATGATACAAAAAATAAAATAAAAATGAGTTGTGGCCACAACTATATTAAAAAGTCATATGTAGATAAAGGAACAATGCTTATCTGTGCTATTCTAAAGGATCTGATACTTATCTATGAGCTATATCTAATAATGACAGTTGGATAAAAAGTATACAATTAAATTCTAATATGCAAAATAATGCCAACGAAATGGATGTGTTCCAAAAAATAAAAGTGAAAAATAAAGTTGTCGTTCCGTTACATAAGTGTCCGTGTATTCTTCCTAATTTGTGTAGATAATTTGTAATGTATTAATATATAGTTTCTATCTTGAGTATTGATACAAATTAAGGCGATATCCAAAATGGCTGTTAGCAAATGCCTAAATATAACAGCAATTAATAAGGTGCAGTTCTTATATCCATGTAAATGAGTGGGTGATCTCCAGATATGGCTGTGAAAATGCCAAAATTGTGTGATCAGTAAGAATGAGCACTGGCACACTAGTACTCTCGAGAAGAGAGTTCCAAAGTTCCAAAATTATGGCCAGTAATTCCCTGTCGCCAATTTTTATAATTGTAGAAAAAGGAGAAAGCGCAAACACGATTCAAGTGTAGATAACAAAGTTTATTTATAGCCACACGCTATATATGTACTCACAAGAAGTTAAAAGATAAAAAGCATGTCATATATATTCCCCAACGCTCCCGAGGTCGGTCAAACATACAGATATGTAGTCATACAGTCTTTTCCAGAACAGGTAGACAATTGTTTTAATGCACTAACCGGTTGGTAATGGCCCTCAGCTCTTCCGTATACAGGATATCTACTGACGGTACGCGTGTACCACGTGATACCAGAGGTCCTACGGAGGCCTCATAGGGTCAAAATTCAATGCAAAACAACAAACAATTTTTATATATATATAAATATTATATTTTTATAATTGCACTCAGCTGGAGACAATTTCTTAGAGAAGAAACCACACGGATGCAAGGAAACATCAGTCGTAGGACGTTGAGACAAGAGGGCACCTACTCCAGTCTCAGACACATCTCAAGAATGAAAGGCAGGACAGGGTTAGGATGAGCCAGAACTGGAGCGGCAGCAAAGGCAGTCGTAATACTATCAAAGGCCTTAATGGCAGTAGGTGACAAATGGAGTGGATCATTCTCTTTACGGGTCATGTCTGTGATAGGTTTGACCAAGAAAGAAACGTTTTTAATAAACTTTCTATAGTAATTGGCGAACCCCAAAAAATGTTGAATAGACTGAAAACAAACTTGGCAAGGCCACTGCAGAACTGCAGATAACTTGTCAGGATCCATGGAGAACCCTGCAACGGAGATAACATAACCTAGGAAGGTTACTTGAGTCTGATGGAACTCACATCTCACGAGTTTACAAAACAGGCCGTTCTCACGTAGTCTCTGAAGAACCTGTGTAACATCAGAACGATGAGCCTCAAGTGTGGGTTAGTGTATGAGGATGTTGTCTAAGTACACCACAACACACTGTTGCAACATATCTCGTAGGACATCTTTAATAAATTCCTGAAAAACAGCAGGAGCATTACATAGGCCAAAGGGAATTACAAGATACTCATAATGCCCACTCCTGGTGTTAAATGCTGTTTTCCATTCGTGGTCCTCCTTAATCCTAACAAGATTGTATGCTCCTCTCATATCAAGTTTAGTAAAGACCGTAGCTCCCTTGAGGCGGTCAAAGAGTTTCGTAATGAGCGGAATAGGGTAAGCATTCTTAATGGTAAGACGATTAAGACCCCTATAAACAATGCATGGTCTTAACTCGCCACCCTTTTTCTTCACAAAGAAGAAGCCAGCCCCTGCAGGAGAGCAGGATTTGAGGATGATCCCCTGCGACAGAGCATCGGCAACATACTCCTCCATAGCACAATTCTCTGCAACAGACAGAGGGTACACCCGGCCCTGAGGAGGAATGGCTCCGATTTGCACAATCGTAAGACCGGTGAGGAAGCAATGTACCGGCACACACCTTGTCAAAAACGTCTAGGAACTCTCGGTACTCCTCTGGCAATTGAGATACTGAAGAAGTGCACAAGACTTTAACTGGTTTTCGAAGACAAGTGGAAATACATTGCGGGGACCACGGCAAAATTTCGAACCTGCGCCAGTCAAGACTGGGATTGTGCTTTTGGAGCCGGGGATAACCCAGAACAACTGGACATTAAGTAGAGTTTATTACCTGGAACTGGAGGGTTTCAAAATGGAGAGCCCCAACAGCCATGGACAACGGAGCAGTTTCATGAGTAACGAGTGCGGGCTGAAGAGGTCTGCCATCAATGGCCTCAATAGCAAGTGGAACGGACCGAGGCAAAACAGGAATGGAGTGCTTTGATACAAAAGCAATGTCAACGAAATAGCCCGCAGCACCGGTGTCAACAAGATCCTTAGTGACTATGGAGGAGTCCACCCAGGAAAGGACAACCGTGACCAAAGATTTCTCCTTAAGCGGATCCGGGGACAAGGATAAACCACCCAAGGTCTGCTCCCGACTGGACCTTAGGTGTGAGCGTTTCACGGCCGTGTAGGACAAGACTTCAAAAGGTGGCCCTGTAACCCACAATAGAGGCAGAACCCCTCCCTCCTCCTAAAGGCCCTCTCCACCGCAGAGAGACGCGTGAATCCCAACTGCATCGGCTCAGCAGTACCTGGAGACTCGGGACCAGGAGGCATGGGAGGAAAGGGAGGCATGGGTGGGAGCAAAAACATAGGAGACAATGGAACAGGAGGCTTCTGCAAGTGCTCCTTGAAAGAGGGCCTCTCCCTGAGTCTGATGTCAATTAGGATCAAAAAAGACACCAATGCCTCGAGATCCTCTGGTAAATCTCTGGAAGCAACTTCGTTTTTAATCGCATCAGAGAGCCCATGAAAGAAGGGGGCAACAAGGGCTTCATTGTTCCAACCTACCTCTGCAGCAAGCATACGGAACTTAATAGCATATTGAGCAACAGATCTTGTACCTTGCTGAATGGACATGAGTCATTTAGCAGCAGAGGAGGAGCGAGCCAGAACATCAAATACCCTTCGAAAGGAAGCCACAAATTCAGGGTAATTTGAAATCACAGGTTTATTAGTCTCCCACAAGGGATTAGCCCAGGCAACAGCTGTGTCAGAGAGTAATGAGATGAGAAATCCCACCTTCGCTCTGTCAGAGGGAAATGCCTGAGGTGAGTAAATGCCCACCTGGTTCAAAAAATCTCTGCACTGAATAGGATCGCCTCCATATCGCTGAGGTAGAGGTGCAGAACCGGACATGCTCCTGGTAGGCATAGGTGCAGCAGCGGAAACAGGAGCAGCCATAACTTGCGGGACACTTTGGTCCAAATGTGCAGTGCGAGTCAGCAGGGTTTGCAGGGCTAGTGCAAATTGATCCAAGCGGTGATCCCGTACATCCATCCTGGAAAAGATGGAAGGTAAAGGTTGATTATTAGCACCATCAGGATTCATGGCCTTTGCAAAATGTCAGGGTGCCAGGAATCAGACGAGAAGTGCAAAAATAATCACACCTTTATTAATAGCAAAAAATAATAAAAAGTCCACAAGTCAAATAACAAGCCAGGAGTAAAAACCAGAGCTGGTAGTCAGACGAGCCGAGTCAGGAGCCAAAGCGAATAGTCAGACGAGCCGGAATCAGGAAGAAGGAAAACAGCAGAGTCAGGAACAAGCCAGTGATCAGGAACCAGGAAGGACGTCAGGCAGCCAGGTAATACACAGGAACTCTCATAAACAGGTCTGAGACAACGCAAAGGCAAAGCATACTGAACAGAGGCCCTTTAAATAATAAGTGACGACATCACAATTCTGAGACTGCATCCTGTATCACACGTATGATGCACACCAGTCTGGCCATAAAAGGAAGTGCAGGAAATGAGCAGCATCCCACAATGCACCATAGCCAGCAAGAGAGGTGAGTAAAATGGCTGCCAGCAGCACATGGCAAACAAAACGGAAAAAAACCCTGACACTTTTGTATTTATTTTAGCTAGGTAGTTATTAAATAGTTAATAACTATTTAATAACTATTGTACCTAGTTAAAATAAATACAAACTTGCCTGTAAAATAAAAATAAACCCTAAGATAGCTACAATGTAACTATTAGCTATATTGTAGCTAGCTTAGGGTTTATTTTATAGGTAAGTATTTAGTTTTAAATAGGAATTATTTAGGTAATAATATTATTTTTTATTAAGATTTATTGTAATTATATTTAAGTTAGGGGGTGTTAGGGTTAGACTTAGGTTTAGGGGTTAATACATTTAGTATAGTGTCGGCAACTTTGGGGGCGGTAGATTGGGGGTTAATAAATGTAGGTAGGTGGCGGCGATGTTAGGGACGGCAGATTAGGGGTTAATAATATTGAACTAATGTTTGCGAGGCGGGAAGGTGGCGGCGATGTTAGGGGCAGCATATTAGGGGTTAATAAGTGTAGTTAGGTTGCGCCGACATTGGGGGAGGGAGATTCGAGGTTAATAAATATAATGTAGGTGTCGGCGATGTTGGGGGCAGCAGATTAGGGGTTCATAAGTATAATGTAGGTGGCGGCAGTGCCCGGAGCGGCAGATTATGAGTTAATAAGAATAATGTAGGTGTCGGCGATGTTGGGGCGGCAGATTAGGGGTTAATAAGTATAATGTAGGTGTTGGCAATGTCAGGGGCGGCTGATTAGGGGTAAATAAGTGTAAGACTAGGGGTTTTTAGACTCGGGTTCATGTTAGGGTGTTAGGTGTAAACATAAAATGTATTTCCCCATAGGAATCAACAGGGCTGCGTTACTGAGTTTTACGCTGCTTTTTGGCAGGTGTTAGACTTTTTCTCAGCCAGCTCTCCCCATTGATTCCTAAGGGGAAATCGTGCACGAGCACGTACGACCAGCTCACCGCTGACTTAAGCAGCGCTGGTATTGGAGTGCGGTAAGGAGCACAATTTTGCTCAACGCTCACTTCTTGCCTTTTAACGCCGGGTTTGTGAAAACCTGTAATACCAGCACTGCAGGTAAGTGAGCGGTGAGACAAAACTGCTCGTTAGCACCGCACAGCTCGTAATGAAAAACTTGTAATCTGGCCGTTTGTTTATATTTAGACAGGTGTGTGTATATATATATATATATATATATATATATCAATGTTAAAGCCCTTTGGCTGCCTTTTTTTCTAACACTTGAAACATCATATGTTTGAGCACTTTTATGCAATATTTTTTAGAAATAATTTTTATTAGATGGTGTCACTATGAGTGTAACTGTGCTTTTTAATGAATTTTTGATGTATTATGTGACACTTTTTGGTTTCGAAACTGTTAACCACAGCTCTGAGGATGCACTAACCTGATAAGTGTTAACTTGAATTGCACTTAAGCAATCCTGTTTACTTTCAACTTGTAATAGCACCACAATTTAACCTGCGCACAAACGAATGCAAAAACCCAATATCGCTCATGAGCAAACATTTGTGATTTACTCGCAATCTAGCCCTTAATCCGAATTGAAAAAAATAAAATAAAAAATAATGTTCTTTTAAGTGGGATGCATTCCTTTTTAGTAAGAAATCACTGATAAAATGAAATATTCTGAAATGTTATTAGTTTGTATTCTATGTACAATGCACCTACTGGTGTCATAGATTAGAGGGGGGAAATGCATTCATTTTAAACATTCCTCTTCAATGTGGCCACATAAATGTGCACTGTGGTAAAAAAGAACAAGGAGTTTAACATTTGTACTATAAAATTCACACCTTTTTGGGTGTTTAAATGGAATTAAATACTTATTTTTTATTGTATATTAAAAGCTTCAATCCGACCGATTGAATACGATCGGGTTAATTGACACCTCCTGCAGGGGCGGCATTACACAAGCAGTTCACCAGAACTGCTTATGCAATGTTAAATGCCGACAGCGTATGCTGTAGGCATTTAGCGATGCAGGGCGGACATGATTCGCTATAGCGTATCATGTCCGCCCGGGGTATGATAAATCTACCCCATAAACACTATTGTCAAACCTACTATGGGGCATATTTATCAAGCTCCGATTGGAGCTTGATGCCCCGTGTTTCTGGCGAGCCTGCAGGCTCGCCAGAAACAGCAGTTATGAAGCAGCGGTCATAAAGACCGCTGCTCCATAACCTGTCCGCCTGCTCTGAGCAGGCGGACACACATCTCCGGAAATCAACCATCGAGTACGATCGGGTTGATTGACACCACCCTGCTGGTGGCCCATTGGCCGCGAGTGAGTAGAGGGCGGCATTGCACCAGCAGCTCTTGAGAGGTATTCAGCGAGGTCTGGCGGACCTGATCTGCAGTATCGGATCAGGTCTGCCAGACCTTGATAACTTGGGGCCAAATGCTCAAATAAAATTGTTTATTTTTAAATGATAAATGCACTAATAAGAGCTAGTATTCAATCAAATATCTATATACTATTTACTAGGGATGGGCAAATGTTTCTAAAATGTGAAATTTAAAACGAATTTTGATACATTCATTCATTCAAATCGAATTTCGAATGTTTATATAACATTCTAAAATTCTATTTTCGAATTTTCAAATTTTTCAATAAAATTCGAAAATATTTGTTCAAATAATAGAATGTTTAGCTATGTATTCATTCAATTTTGAAATGTAATATTCGAATTCGAATGTGACATTCAAATTTGAAATAGTATTTCTAGTCTACAACTGTGTTTAATAAATGTAATATTCAAATTCGAATGCTGCATTCGAATGTTACATTTGAATTTGAAATAGTATTTCAAGTCTAATACTATGTTTTAAATGTAATATTCGAATTTGAATGTGACATTCGAATTCGAAATAGTATTTCTAGTCTAATACTGTGTTTTTTAAATGTAATATTCGAATTTGAATGTGACATTCAAATTCGAATGTGACATTCAAATTCGAAATAGTATTTCTAGTTTACAACTGTGTTTAATAAATGTGATATTCGATTTGAATGTGATATTCGATTTGAATGTGACATTCAAATTCAAAATAGTATTTCTAGTCTAATACTATGTTTTATAAATGTAATATTCAAATTTGAATGTGATATTCAATTTGAATGTGATATTCGATTTGAATGTGACATTCAAATTCGAAATTGTGTTTCTAGTCTACAATTGTGTTTTATAAATGTAATATTCGAATTCAAAAGTGACATTCGAATTTGAATGTGACATTCGAAAACTGTAAATAACATTCGAAAATCGAATTTTTAAAAATGTATTCGTTCTTATCAACATTCTATTATGTACATCGAATTTCTACAATAACATTCGTTCTAACATTCGAATTTGAATATAAACACATTCACCCATCCCTACTATTTACATCAGAGGTTTGATAGTTTACTATTAATAGTGATGGATAAATGTACGTATTTTATACTGTGTATTACCAAATGTTCCATAATAAAATGGCAGTTTTCTTAAAACATATTACAGGCCAGAGCAGTTCAACAGATGCCATTTGACAATATATCCTTCACCTTCTAGCCTGTTTATTAGTCTTACAGAAACAGGTTAAAGCTTAATGTGCTTTAGTCATGACTGGATTTATGAATCTACTGGCAGAGAAAAAAGGAAACTGGGTGAAAGATTCAATATTTAGTGTGTGTTTTCAAAGAAAATGTCATGCTATATTTATATTGTTTTTTTAACTTATTTATTGTAGAAGAATTACATGTTCCAGATATTCATCATGCAGGGCTTAGGGCGAAATGAAATCATACATCCCCAAAAACGGCACTTAACAATTGGTGCATAGCTGTCTAGCAGAAATTAGTTTTGGCTTATGGTCTATCAGACATTATCAGGGCCTTTCCATCCCTTAAAGAACACATTACAGTTAAGGTGTGTAAATAAAATGGTGGATCTTTCTTTTATTCACAGCTTTTGACATTTACACTATCATAATTCTTGTCTCCTTTAAAAGAAATTAAAATACAATCCCATGTTCACCGACCAATAAGGTAAGGAATAAAATACCCAACTTTCCTAAAAAATATTGAATACTACTATCTGCAACATGAAGTGATCACTTGATGCAAAATGCATGATTATTAGACATGTGCGATTCGGTTCGGCCCGAATCGAAATTCGGACGAATTTGTTCGAATTCGGAGATTCGGATCGATCCGAACCGAAATTCGAATCGGTCCGAATCGATCCGAACCGAATTTTTCGCGGCTGCACATGTCTAACATTGATTATGTTTTACTTTTGTACCTTTATGACAGATAGCATTATTACAAAAGGTATTCTGTCCCATACCCACAGGAACCTTCTTCTACCCTAGTTTGCCCTATTTCCATCACCTCACCCCATTCTAATACATATATTATATATTGTAATATTATAATTACTTGGCTGAGGGTGTTACTCATAAATTAGATGTGGAGAGGATGCAAATTTTGTTTATTTTATCTTTGAAAAAGAGGGTATTCAGTTTAAGGGTTTATTCACACAGT